>NC_092517.1:12496866-12798199 GCF_047511675.1 Marmota flaviventris
AGCAAGTTTCTATCATTAAAGATACTTTCTAGTTTCAAAAATTTATTGTCAGATATTAAGTGTGTGAAAAGTTACCAGATATTAAGAAATTATCTTATATCATCTGATATATATGATAACATATCATATGATATGTATCATATAATATGTATGTTATATGTAATGTATTCTAAGGTATATACACACATATGTCTATATACGTACAAATATGTTAAAAACAAGGTAAAATGTCCATGTTTGAAAGTAATTATGCTTTAAACATCCCAGAAGAACTTAAGATATAAAATTTAAGACATACTCGTCTCTTGGACTGTGTCCTATGCCAGCTTATGTATCCAGTTTACTTGATAGGCATTGGTGACATCCACTGCCATGGATCTATCACAACTGCCTATTAGTTGAACATCTCATTAAAAAAAATAATAAAATTCTGCAGTTTTTCTTTGGAGACTTTCTGGTGTGTAATATGGCTGATTCTCCCAAGTTGATGCATGGGACAGAGAAGATGCCTTAGTTTAGGTATCATTACTATTGCCTTGATACATGAACAATATTGGGTCCATTTGAGGTTGTTTCCTATACTTAAAGTAGGAACAGTGATAAAATAATAACTCACAAAGTTTTTGTGGTATTTAAATATCATTCTGTGCAAACCATAAGAGCCACGACTGCTGTTGCCTCAATTCCATGACTCATCCTGCAGCCAGCTTTGAGAAGTTCTTGACATCACAAGGGGTATCTATGTGGCAGTAGATAATCTAAATATCAATATTAAGACAAGGGGTGGGCGCAGTGGCACATACCTGTAATCCCAGTGGTTCAGGAGGCTGAGGCAGGAGGATCGTGAATTGAAAGTCAGCCTCAGCAATTTAGCAAAGCCTTAAGCGATTCAGAGAGACCCTCTCTCTAAATAAAATACAAAAAAAATTTATTTTAAGTGTGGCTCAGAGGTTAAGTGCCCCTGGGTTCAGTTCCTGGTTACCACCCTCTGGCTCCCAGTTAATCTTTTTTTTTTTTTTTTAAGATAGAGAAAAGCTATTACTTGGCACTTAGACCAGGCTGACTAAAGGAGAAAGCTATTGCAGCATAATGCATAGTATCATGGTGGACCTTAGGAAACCCAGTCACCTCCAAATTCCTCCTTACCCATGCATCAAGCTTTCTCCATAGTCCTCCAAACGTAAGCACCAATAATTCTTGGAATAAAAATTTACAAGGCATAGTTTTCTCTACATAAAATTAACATGTATGTAATGTACGTCTATCTCCCTTTGCTACAAAACACTTATTCCCTCTTTTTCAATAACATCTTTTTATTTAGAGAAATATTTCCCAAAAGTAACCAATGGCATTGGTAATGCCTGGCTTGCACCACTAGCTTCTCTAGAGTAATTCACACAAGAGTAAAGTCATAACTAATTTGTTTTGAATTGTCCTGGCCATTAGTACAGTGTTCATGTTTATTTGTCCTTACAATTTCTTCTTCTGTGAAGTGAATATACATAGTTTTTTCTGTTGGTGGATTATCTACTCATGATTAAAGAGTGTTCTCTAAATGCAAGAAGTTGTCCTGTACATGCTTGTAGATAAAGTTTGTTAAATGTGCCAACTAAACCTTTAACCTAACAAAGCACTGTTTAATTTTGAGAGAGTTTTGTTAAAATGCTGTACCATGATTATGTGTGATTTCTCTTTCTCCCTGTAATCCTATCATGTTTTATGGGAGAGAAAAGAGTCAATTTTTCTTGTTAGAAGATAATGAGGTTCAGAATTGATCTTTTTCTAGTGCATTTTCCCTTTCATAATGTCTTATTAAACTTCTTTAGCTCATTATGGATTTTTGCCTAAAATTTTGTTTTCATAGGTAAAGTCTGTTTTTGTTAGCATTTTTTTTTCAAGATTTTGGATTGCTATAAATTTATAGTGGGTGCCCCATGTGTATGATTGATGTGAAGTTTTAAAGATCGATTTGAGAATCTCTCTCCTTTCCATAGTGACTTTAATCGTATTCATTTTATCATGATTATTGATGCATAAGGAAGAAGAAATGAAAAGGCAAATAGAAATCATAAAATATAGAAAATACAAAAAATGAAATTTGAATGATTACATGATAATTAATTTCCTTCCTCACTTTTTTCCCCCATATCCAACTCGCTCATCTAGTTTTCTCTTATTTGTTCTGAAAGTATTGTTTTTAGCATTCATTACAATAAAAGTGTAGCACTGGCAGTCCTTGTCTAAAATTGTCCTTATTTTGTCCTTACTTTTAATTAGCAGTGTAGTTAACCATAGAAATCTGAATTAAAAGCTAACAATTTTTGCCTTTTCACACCTTGAAAGATATTCTTCCAGCTTTCTGGCTCATACATTACCAATAATTGCTTTGCTTCCAATCAAATTCTTTTTCATGTCTATTTTCAAGGCACTCCCTGTCCCCCTTTTATTTCTTGTCTATGATTTCTCTAAAGACACAGGTAGTTTATAAGCGTACCTGTTTTCATTTAAATTGAAATTGATACATGAATTCAATATAAGTCTCAGCCTATTTCTCTTTGAGTCTTATAACATTTCTCTCTGTTCTTCTGGGAGTACTTCACAGATTTTCTGTCCCTATGCGTAGGGAGACAACGTTTATTTTCTTCTCCATTCATTTCTTTGTGCTAAATCTTACGACATTTTGGGCCTTTGGCTCAGAGAAGAGAGCACTGGTCTTTTAAAGTCTATCAAGCTTTCTCAAACTGTCTTCCAATCCACTGATTATCTCTTCATTTATATCTAATCTGATTTTTAACCCTATTTTTTGTTTCTCATTCAGATTAGTTTTGTTTTTTATATTTGTCATAGCAGGTAAACAATTTCCTTTTATTCTTTCTTAGACTCTATAATTTCCTGATTTTTAAATTGTCTCTATATTTTCTTTTTATCTTTCTAATGACTTAAGCCCAGTATTTTATAGCCTTTTTCACCTGGCTTCATTATCTGAACATTGCAGACTAATTTACCTGTTTTCTCTCTCTATTGACTCTAATTTATGCTATTGAAACACTTTTTTTTTTTTCAAATTTTCTCAGTAAGGACAGGACTTTCTTTGTAGGGTCTAAGTGGCCTGCTCTGTGGAAGTGTGATTATAGATAATAGAGGAAATTAATATTTGATTTTGCAGGAGACTGAGTTTCACCAGTTTGGGAACAGATTTTATATTAAATTATCATTGTGTCTCATATTATACTAGTAATTTAAACTAGTACTCAGTATATGGTGCTACCTTGTTATACTTTAATCTTGTTACTTTTCTGACTAAGGAATCAAATTGTTTCATTTTACTGAAATAGAGAGAACTCCTTTTCTTGAGTTCTGACTTTGCAAGGCTACCTGTGCCTCCAGTGGACCCAAAGTCCAACTGTCCATCCTCAAGAGCACTTTAACTGCCAACCCCTACTTGTTATTATAGCCTGTGACTGGATACTCTTATATTCTCCGTCACTCTCCTATTTTCTGGATTACTAAGACCTCTAGTTAATTTTCTTCTTCATTTTTGACATCCAGGCACTTTGCTTTGTAGACATTCCTTGGCAATCTTATTGCAAGTTAGTTGAAGACCATCAGAGCAATAAAGGGAGTTACCTGAGTTTTTTGGCTTTCTGATGCCTGTGAAACGTAGGCTTATACTGTACTGTAGCCTATTATGTATGCATTGAATAGCATTATGACTGAAAAACAGTGGACATACTTTAATTAAAAAATGTTTTATTGCTAAAAAATGCTAACGATTATCTGAGCCTTCAGTGAGTCATAATCTTTCTGCTAGTGGAGGTTCCTGCTTAACGTGTTGATGACTGCTGATTAATCAAGGTGCTAGTTGCTGAAGGCGAGGCAGCCGTAGCAATTTCTTAAACTAATTTAACAGTAAAATTTGACACACCAATTGATTTTTCCCTTTCCCAAAATATTTCATTGAAGCATGCAATGCTGTTTGATAATGTAACTTGTTTCAAAATTGGTGTCTTACTATCCTTACATTCTTTGTTGCCATTTCAACAATGTTTTACAGCATCTTCAACCAGCAGTAGATGCCATCTCTTCCAGCCTTTTTTTTTTTTTTTTTAAACAGTGTTGAGTCTTGAACTCAGGGCCTTGTGCATAATAGGCAAACACTCTATTAGTAGATACCATCTCAAGAAAACCATTTTCTTTGCTCATGCATAAGAAGAAATACCTCATCCAAGTAGAGTTTTATAAAATGGTAGCAATTCAGTCATAGCTTCAGGCTAAGCTACTAATTCTAGTTCTCTTAATATTTCTACCACATGAGCAATTTGTTCTTAAACTCCTCAAAGTTACCCATGAAAATTGGAATCAACTTCTTCCAGACCTCCTGGTAATGTTGGTGATTAAACCCAGGGGTACTTTACCACTGAGCTACATTCTCAAACCTTTTTGTTTTATTTTTTATTTTGAGACAGAGTCTTGCTAATTTGCTGAGGCTGGCCTTCAACTTGTTATCTTTCTGCCTCAGCTTCCCAAGTCACTATAATTGCATATTGTGCACCACCGTGCCTGGCAACATTGGTATTTTCACTTCCTCCCATGAAACGTGAGTGTCCTCATTGGTTTCTATCTACAATGATAAATCTTTTCCTAAAGGTTTTCAATTCACTGGGCCCAGATCCACTAGAGAATTACCTATCTCTGGCCATTATAGAATTGCAGATTGTATTTCTTAAAAAAGACTTGGAAGTCGAAATGACTGCTTTGACAATGGGCTGAACAATGGTGGTTGTATTAGCAGGTATGAAAACAGTATTCATCTCATGGATAGCTCTGTCAGAACTCATGGGTGACCAATACAAGGTCAGTGAAAAGCAATATTTTCAAATAAATTTTTTTCTGAGGAATAGGTCTCAACAGTGGGCTTAAATATTTAGTAGGCCAAATTATAAATAGATGTGCTCCTATCCAGGCTTTGTTGTTTTATTTACAGAGTGGAGCCTATGTAGATTCAGTGAAATTCTTAGGGATCCTAGGATTTTCAGAACAGTAAGAGAACATTAGCTTCAGCTTGAACTCTCCAGTTGTGTTAGCCCCCGCCAAGAAAGTCAGCCTGTCTCTGAAGCTTTAAACCAGGCATTGGCTTTTCCTCTCCATCTATGGAAGTCCTACCTGGTGCCTTCTTAAAATAAGTGAATGTTTTTACTACACTAAAATTTTGTTGTTTGATAGCAAGGCCTTAAGCAACTTAATGAAAAACTGTCTCAAAATAAAAAGGGTTGGGTATATGGCTTAAGCAACTCTGGGTTCAACCACTTGTACCGGCGGGGGGAGGGACATATTATTGGGTATAGCTAATTTGATTAAAAATCTTAGCTACAATTTCTGGATAATTTGCTGAAACATCTACATCAGCACATGCCTCCTCTTGAACGTTGTGATTATACACGACTTATTTCCTTAAACCTCATGTGTCGACCTCTGTCAGCTTCCAACTTTTCTTCTGCAGCTTCTTTGCCTTTCTCAGCCTTCATAAAATCAAAGAGATTGAGTCTATAAATGATGCTTTGGCTTGAGAGAATCCTGTGGCTGGTTCAAACTTCTGACCACTGAAAGGTCTTCTATATCTGAAACAAAGCCATTTCACTTTCTTATGTTGAAGCTTGTCTGTGTCATGCTAGAGGCCTAGATTTCAGTCTCTTTGCCTTTGACACTGTCATGGTTTAGATATGAGATGTCTCCCAAGACTTTTGTATGAGAAAATGCAAGAAGGTTTGGAAGTGAAATGATTGGTTTATGATAACCTTAGCCTAATGAGTTTATTAATCCCCTGATAAGGAATAACAAAGTGGTAACTGTAGGCAGCTAGGGTGTATCTGGAGGAGGTGGGTCCTTGGGGCCTTTGGGGTTTATATTTTGCCCTTGCTGAGCAGAAGTCTCTCCCTCTGCTTCCTGGTGCTGTGCTCCTAGCTGCTTTCCTCTGCCAAACTCTTCCATGATGTTCTGCCTCAGTTGGGCACCCCCAAATGGAGCTAGCTGTCTGTGGACTAAGACTCTGAAACCATGAGCCCCAAATTAAAATTTTCCTCCTCTAATGTTTCTTTTCAGGTCTTTTGGTCACAGCTATGAAAATGCTGACTAAAACAGATATGTTTTCCTCACTGAACATAATCATTCCTAGCTTTTGAGAAGAGAAGTACAACTCTTCTTCTCAATAGAACATTTAGAACCTGTTCTAGGACTATTAGTTAGCTTAATTTCAATATTGTGTCTCAGGGAATAAGGAGGCCAAAGGAGAGGGAGAGGACAGGAAAGGCTGGTCCATGGAAGAGTTAGAACACACATAACATTTATCCATTAAATTTGCTGTCTTGTGGCAAATTATTGTAATAATGAAAAAATTTGAAATGCTAAAGTATTACCAAAAAGTGATGCAGAGACCATGAGAGAACACATTGCTGTTGGCAAACGGCGCCAATAGACTGACTGGATGCAGACTTTTAATTTGTTAAGATACAATAGTTGTGAAGCACCCTAAAGCAAAGCACAATAAATGAGACATGCCTGAACTCTCTATGTATTGGAAGACTGTTATGTTTCATGTCATGCACATTTTGTGTCCTTTAAAGAAAAAAAAGTTCATTCAAATATTTGCATACCCCAGTTCACCTTATTGCTGGAATAAAAGAACATTTATTTTCAATGTCCTTATAGTTTGAGTGAAGGGCACTTTTAATTAAGATCTAAGTAATGAATTTTGGAAATGAAATTTTCTTATTAATTTCTGGTGCTAATTCTGCTTGGAAATTATTAAATTAAAAAAAAATTCTATAACCACAGACCATTTGACAATCCCATATCTTTCTCTGGTTTTGAAGACTCTTTCATTGTCTCAGCCACAGAGTTTGCAACTTCATTGCTCTTTCTATAAAAAAGGCAGAGAATACTAAGAAGGCCACATGAGAGATGACTGCATAGGTTCTGACTCACAGTTACTAGAATTTGTATAACATGACACATCCCACTCCTTCCTTATCATTGAGTTTTTTTTCTTAAGTAATAGCAAAAGCCATGGGTCATTGAGATTTCTATTTAATCAAAATAAATTTTAATGAGAGCTGTTAGATAGATTATAATAGTTGGTTATTTTATACTTTTAATGAGTTATTTTAATGGATCTTAAAATAATCTCAATAGTGTATTTTCTTATTCTTGCTATAAATCACTATAAGGATGCTTGTAGGGCTATAATGAATTTATGTTTCCACTGACTTAATAGTTCATCTCTGAAGTTGAACCATTTAGGTTTTTTTTTTTTAAACATCATATGGATTTCTTTGTTTTCCCTCCATATGATTTCTGCATAATGATACTAAAACATTGTTGGGAAAAGTATATGGTTCTCTTTGCCCTTCATAATAATCTTGTTTTTTCAACCTGTTTATTCTGCATGTACAATATCATTGCTGTATTTCTAAAGATGTTCATTGTTTATAATTTCTGTTGAAAGTAGATTTTAGTATCACTAGGTCCTTTTGGAGGATATTTTGTTTGTGAGAATGATACTGATGTCAAGCCTGAATAAATCAGACATGAATCAATGTCTTTTCTATTCCAACTCTTGCTAAAATTAATAGGAATTCCTGAAATGACTCTTGTAAGGATATTTTTAGGTTTTGAGTAGAATATGAATATTATTTATGCTTTTTCATCTGTATTTCTTGTACTTTCTTTACACCAAGTTGAATTGCTGTCAGACAACAGGGATAGAAGGAAGCGAGAGCCCTACCCAATAATCATATTTGGACTTCCTCCAAAATCTTCTTAATATCTTATCAAGGAACTGAATTACATGTTAACAGTGCAATTTGTAATGGTAGTTCTAAGAGAGATTGGGGGGAGGGGAAGAGAAATTGTAATACTCATGTTTGAAAAACTCCTGAGAAGATCCAGATAGTAAAATCCCCTGGTGATTTTTCTGTGAGTCATCTAGATTGTGCCCTTATGGGCAGCTGATCCAAGTTTTCATTTGAAACTGCACATTCTGCATTCTTCCCTTTGCAATGATTATTCTCCAAACCTAGCTATTAAGGGAAAAAGAATGTGAAACCTCAGTAAATGGAATTTTAAGGAGGCTTAAGAGATTCCAAGAAATAATATCCATTTAGAGAAAACAGAACAAGTGTAACAGAAGCACCTACAGTTTGAGAGCATGAGCAACATGGCTAAGAAAATATTTCACCTGTCTGGACTTCTCATCTTTTCTAGAGATGGGCTTGCAGACACTGAGAGGGCATTTCTGGGAATTTTGTTCCCCAGGATAGAGGTGAGATTGTCAAACTAGAACCAATAATCACGCCACTAATTAAGAAAAGAAGTGATTTGCAAAACTCTAGAGGTACACGATTATCTTTCTCTACATATCACAAAATGAACCAGAATTTTTCTGTAAACACCACTTAAATATCAAGCTTTGTTTTAGTAAATTTTTTTTCTCCTGATAGTTAAATTCTTAGAGATTATGATTTGACAACAGGTAAAGTGGGATCCATGTAATAGTTTTACTTTATATAAC
This sequence comes from Marmota flaviventris, assembly GCF_047511675.1. Classification (NCBI taxonomy): domain Eukaryota; kingdom Metazoa; phylum Chordata; class Mammalia; order Rodentia; family Sciuridae; genus Marmota; species Marmota flaviventris. The sequence goes on from NC_092517.1 coordinate 12,505,433, forward strand.
TCATAAGTTCTATTCAAAATGTTAACTCATGCCTTTAGATCGCTTTAGCATTTAGTGTTGAAAATGAGGATTATTTGTTTCCTCCTTTTATGGTATTCCTCAGGTTGCTGCAAGATTTAGTTGGGAGAAAATGGGATTGAACAACAGACAAGCCAGATTAACATCGTACTGTTTAAAACTGACCCTCAGGCTCCTCATTTGTAAACGTGTCATTTACAATGAGCTTTATATTTTGGGTGTAGCACAGATCAGAGGGACAGTGCATGGGTCCCTTAATTTCTAGCCTCACATTGTCAGAGACTATATCTATTCTTGATTTCTGTTTTATCTCTATCACTGAACATAGTAATTAGCACTTAAGAAAGGCCTTTTAAAAAGGTGATGAATCAACAAATTAATGACAGTAGTTAGTGTTTTCCTTGAACACTGTGAATCTATCCATCTGATCCAATTACTTTTAAAAAAAATTGAGCCATGTTCCAGTTATCTTTCATTCTCATTCATCTATTCTGTTTTTTTGTTCTCCCTTCATATTGTAGAATACAATCTGAGAAATTTTTCTGAAGAACATTTATACTCATGTTCCACATTGATGTAAAGTTAGTCTACATTTCTTACATAGCTTTATGGCCCAATTTGGCCCAGTTTCTGCTTAATTCCTTTTTCATCACAAACATTGCCATTGTTCTATTATCCATTATGCTGACTGCTTCCAGAAACCAGTTAGGTCTGGCAAGAGATACTGTATTAGTCAAGGTACATGCTAAGGTGCTATAACATGTACCAGAAATAAGCATGACTGAACAGAGGTGAATGGACTGTGGCTGGGGGATATGTTATCAGAGACTATACACCATGTGTCTTCTGGGAAGTTCTTAAGCTCAGAAAGTAGGAAAAAATGTCCAGGCAGTGGGAGGTGAGCACATCAATTTCTCCCTACAAAAGGGAACCTCACTTCTTATATTCCTGTGGTCAAAACTTTGCCAAGTATGGGGCTGGGGTTGGGGCTCAGGAGTAATGCACTTACCTGGTATGTGTGAGGCACTGGGTTTGATTCTTAGCACCACATATAAGTAAATAAAATAAAAGTCTATCAACAATTTAAAAAATATTTTAAAAAACTTTGCCAAGTAGCCTTAATAAATTACATGGAAAACATAATTTTAACCTGTATTAGCTAAAATGTTGGGGTTATATTATTCAAGGGGGGATTAGAATACAATTAATCATTATTGCCCTGTGAATTTTCATAATTCTCTCCTACATCACTGTTTTCCCTGGAAAGATGTCAATTCATTTAGTTCTTCTCAGTAGAGGATTTGAAGACAGAAAATGTGTTTTGTTTATCATCGTGTCACTAGCGATGTTCATAGTTTTGCATTTGTTAAATGCAAAAAAAAAAAAAAAAAAAAAATCAAAATTGTTAAATGCATGAGCAACCCCAGAACTTGTGTGAATTACTTGGAGTTATGTGGTAAAATCACACATGATTTTTGGAAAATGTAGCTGTTCTCTGGTTTACAGTTTCTTTTCTCCCATTTTCTTTATCTTTACTATGAACTAACCAAGGATCCTATAGGTGAAAGAAATAGTTGAGATGTGAGCAATCTCTTAAAATAAATTTCTTTGAAAAAGCAGTAGCTGGGCAAGTTAAATTGTGGTTTCTCTGCCCAGCACAGACTGTGGTGTGAGTGCATAATGTAGGGCAATGAACTCTATCATAAGCCCCTAGCTTTTAGCTTACAAAATAAGTTTCTGATTAACTAAAAGTGTTTTTTATATCTAGGGATGAGACTTAAATAGCTGATATTGAGATTGGTTTGTTTTTCCTCAAACTAGTTCATTGAGTCCTTTAATAAGTTTCCTAGGGTCTGTGGAATGTTGATGTAATATCTGCCTAAACCTATGCCTCATATTCACATACCCCAGAGTCGTGCATGCTGTGAGTTCAGGACTACAGCAAAGATGTCTGCAGAAATATCCAGAAGCTGAGGGGTCAATAAGGAAAATCTTGAAATAGGATCAGAAATGAAACTTCTCCTTCTTAGATTTCTTATTTCATCTTTCCTCCTTCAAGACATCATGCACATCAGCAGTAGGGCTGGCATTTCTGCAGTCTGGTATTAGAGAATTTAAAAACCAGAGTTCTCATTTCCTCTTCAATTGCTCAGTTTGAAGTGTACCTGAAAAACAGAAGAGAATGTTCTGAAATTTAATTTAAAAAAAATTTGTAGTTGTAGATGGACAGAATGCCTTTATTTTATTTGTTTATTTTTATGTGATGCTAAGGATTCAACCCATTGCCACACACATGCTAGGCAAGCACTCAGCTACTGAGCTACAGACCCTGCCCTGTGAAATTCAATTTTTTAAAAGTTTCTGAAATTATAACCAGGCTGTGTGGCGCATGCCTGTAATCTAGCAGTTTAGGAGGCTGAGACAGGTGGCACGTGATTTAATCATGTTCAGAAAACAATCGGAAATCCATGGGACATCGAGATCAAAACTCTTTAAGAGAAACAAGAGTTTGGCCCCAGAATTGTGAAAAGCATTCTGCATACATAAATCTTCTCCCAATTAGTCTTGGAGCTAGAAGCAAAAGAACACTTGGTAGCCTGAAATTGCACACCATTCACTTTGGACACAGTTTAGGCTGTGGCATTTCAACATGGAATCATCCTTCTAATATGTAACAGAAGGACTCGGAATTAAGGTCCCCAGATATATAGATGTTTCAGAAATCTGCATTTTGGTCCAAAACAGATAACAGATTGATATTTGTCATCTTGACCAAGGACATGGGGGATATTTTTTATATATATAATGTATATATATATATAATTATTATTATTTTATACCTTGCAACAACAATATTGACCCATGTTAAATTTTATATGTAGTGTATATGAGAGGGATATGTCAAGAGAGGGGAGGAGGTGGTCAGAAAATTAAACAGCAGAAAGCTTTTTAATAAAAATATTTCATAAGAAATTTGTCCTTTGCAATGAAGACTAGTTATATTTTACTTTGTTTTCTTGGGGGGGGTAAGCTTTATATGATTTATCTTTAAGCCAATATAATGCAAATTACCATTTTGAAAGCATAATTAGAATAGTATATTTGAAACTTTTCTGAAATTGGGAATTATGATCCAGCCATTGACAAAATCCAAAGGCACTCAGGTTGTCTTATTCTTTCTCAAGGACACTCTGCAGAAAGTTCCATAGTTCAAAGGAAAGCTGCTACTATCTGCTTAATTCTGTAATTATTTGTGGTACCTAATCTTGGGTACCACTGATACTTGATTTTCTAAATCCCATTTATCCACTTTTTCTTTCGGGAACTTAAGTTGCTTTTATGATTGGGACCCAGTAGTTGGGTCATTAATTTTTCACAAACATCTAATTTTATTAGTTCAAGTTTAGTTGTAATATTATCCCAAATGATTTTCATCTTGATCAGGTTTAATTTATTTCTGAACATGTGAGCATACAAAGAAATCAGATTATATAGCTGCTTAGACTAAGCTTCAATTGCTTTTAAAGGGGCTTGTTAGGTAGAATTTCTTTATCAGTCTTCTTTAGTTAATCTCCAGTTTCCATTAAACTATTGATAAGCATGGTGCAAAGAAGCCAGTCTTTTACCAGAAAAGTTCAGAGCTTCTTAAGCTTTTTTCCACTCCTTACATCAGACTTTTCCCTAGTTTTAAGGTGGACATTAAGGTAAAATTTAATTAGTTAGCACTCTAAGTTTGTCTTCTATTCACAAATGGATCTGTATTAGTTACTGAGGGATGGAGGAAAAGAAAATAAAATGACAGCTGATACCTTTTTATTTCTGGGCTTGTGACATTAAAAACTCTGCTCCATCAGTAATTTTGGAATGTGACAGAGACATTTTTGGAATTTAAGATACTGAAGTGGCCATAGCATTTGTAGGCTTCTTTGAGTTGATGGCTTGTGTGCGTCTATGCTGCGTGATGGGGTAGTGACTAGCCACATGTGGTTATAGAACCTTTGAGATGTGGCTTGTGGGTGGAGGATCTGCATTTTATATTTTTATTTTATTTTGCATAATAAATTGAAATAGGCAAATACTATTTGTTACCATATTGAAAAGTGTAGCTCTGAGGGGCAGTCATCTTCACGTTGGGTCCTTTGGGAGAGGGCAGCAGAGCCTGGTAGAAATCCATCTTCTGCTATTATCTCTAGGCCCTTCCTTGGTTATGTTACATGTTATATAAGTCTCTTGACCTCTGAATTGAGTTAAAAATACATACACACAAATATATCTATGAATGCACATGGATACAAATATAGTCAGAAATAAGGACTTGAGGTAAACTGAGCTTCCATGTTTGAGATAGTGAGCTGATGACTTCAGGTTTCATATGTTGGAACCTCATTTGCAAGATGGAAATGATACCTCTTGCCCTACTTATTGGAGGGTACTTCTAAGCTCAGACCAATCTCCTGAATAATTCCTGAGTCTGTTTTCTTTTCTCCTCTTACAATGGCTGTAGCCTCTCCTGTGTGAAACACACAGCAACTTTCCTATGGGACTTACCACCTCCACTCTTCTCCTTAAATGTGGACTTTGTACCATGACTTGACTTTTGACATTTGATCTTTTTTTTTTTTTTAATTATTTTTTATTAGTTGTTCAAAACATTACATCATCAAAATGGCAATATTTCCAAAAGTTCTCTATAGGTTTAATGCAATGTCAATCAAAATCCCAATGGCATTTCTTGTAGAAATAGATAAAGCAATCATGAAATTCATATGGAAAAATAAAAGACCCAGAATAGCAAAAGCAACTCTAAGCAGGAAGTGTGAATCAGGCGGTATAGCGATACCAGATTTCAAACTATACTACAGAGCAGTAGTAACAAAAATAGCATGGTACTGGTACCAAAACAGGCGGGTGGACCAGTGGTACAGAATAGAGGACACAGAAACTAATCCACAAAGTTACAACTATCTTATATTTGATAAAGGGGCTAAAAGCATGACATTTGATCTTTATGTTCTCCATTACCTAAAGAATCAAGTCCATGCACCTCAGAAGAAGAACCAAGAACAAACCATGAACCAGCTTCATTTACACAACCATTCTCTACTTAGGTTTCCTTCTCCAAATTCAACCTCATTTCTCTGTAAGGCTGCTGTCACACATCCATTCTCTTGTGTTCTTCAGCTCCATGGCTTCACTATCTTTGTGCCTACCATCTCCTGTTTCTTTCCCCCTCCATCCCTCTTTGTTGCCAGATTGGCTCATACTGTGTATGTCCCTCTCTTCTCAATTCCACTTCCCACCCCTAATTCTACATTAACTCCTCATCACTCCATCACTCAAACAAGACAATCTCAAGGAAGCATCCCTAGTCATGCCTTCCCCCTGGCTTCACCCTCACCACCCTATGCCTCCAGCTTCTCCTAAATTCAGATCTTTCAATTAATGCACGCTGGTGTTCTTTGTCCTTGTATCTTTATTTTTCCCACTAGACCAAGAGAAGCTTAAATCTCATGCACCATTATTACCCCAGTATCTGTTAGTTATAGCTCAGAGGGTCTTCCTGATTAGGTGAAGTTGTCCCAGGGATCCTACGAAATCATATAGGTGAAAGCATTTTAAAATGGCAAAGTGCCCTGAAGGTATTAAGTGATATCATTTTAATGATAAATTTTCCTTCTGACTTTGTGTCTGCATCACGCTGATCATGAGCTCTAAGAAGCAAAATGTTCAAGCCCATTGGTTCTAGCTGTCTGGATGTTTCTCACCATATGGGCCAAGTAGCTCCTTTTTAAGCAAACAGGATGTTTCCCCTTCCCTGGACTCTCATTTACTAGTTTATGCTCTGTGGCTGCAAGTGCTGTGCTGGCTCTCTACTCAAAATTGTTATTCTCAGACCAGGTTGTTATTTTCAAAAATTCTGTGCATGAGCTGGACACAATGGTGCACTACTGTAATCATAGTGAATCATGAGACTGAGGCAAGAGAATTACAAATTTGAGCCCAAGCCTGAGTAAACACCTGAGCAACTTTTGACTCTGTCTCAAAATAAAAACAATGAATAGGTCCAGGGATATATTTCAGTGGTAGAGCACCCTTGGTTTAATCTCCAGTACCACAATCAACTGATAAAAATTTTTAAATATGCCAAGTGTATATTTCCTCCTCCTATGCAAAATGTCTTTGAGTCCCTTAAGGGAAACACAGTGAGGACTTCAAAAGAGTTAGAGTTCCTTCATTCCCTGAGAGAAGATAATTGCTTACTTGAAAATAGAATTATCCTGATAATATTTCTAATAGAACCTCTGCCATCTTTCAGCTAAACTTAGACAATTTTGGGGAATACTCTAGACCAACTGTTAACAGTATATGACTCTAAGGACACATTCAGCTCCCTTCCCTTTGGACCTATAAGCAAAGTTTTATTGAAACACAGATCTTTTCCTTTGTTTATGTATTGTCTCTGGATGTTTTCACCCTGTGAAAGCTGAGTTGACTCATTGTGCCAGACACCATGTGGCTTGCAAGGTCTAAAATACTGTGTGTGGCTCTTATGGTTTAGATATGTGGTTTCTCCAAAAGCTCATGTGTGAGAAAAAGCATTGAGAGGTAAAATGATTAGACTATGAAAATTGTAAACTAATCCATTCATGTGGATTACCTGGGGGATAACTATAGGCTGTCGAAGAGTAGCTGGAGGAAAGAGGTTACTGGGGGTATGTCTTTAGGGCTTATATTTTGTCCCTGGTGAGCAAAGCTCTCCTTCCTGAATGCTGTGTCCTGAGCCGCTTTCCTCTGCCATGACCTTTCACTATGATGTTCTGCTTCACCTCAGGCCAGAGCTATTTCATTGTTCAACTGTAGACTGAGACCTCTAAAATCATGCCCCAAATTGGCTGTTCTTCCTCCACAATGTTCTTGGCAGGTCATTTGGTTATGACAAAATTCTGACTAAAAGAGTGGCTCTTTACAGGAAGAAAAAGTTAACCTCTGTTGTAAAGTAGATTTTCTAACTTCAGAACTATTGCATTTGTTGCAGGAGAATTCTTTGAGGTGGTGACATCAAGTATAATATGCAATATTTAGTAGCATCACCCAGCCTCTACCCACTAGGTGCCAATAGTGACACCCTGTCCTTTTGTGACAGTCAAAATTGTCCTCAGACATTGCCAAATGCCTCCGGGGTGGGGGTGGGGGGGAATCATTGTCAGTTGAGAACGATGATTGAGACAAAATAGACTCAAATCCATTTTAGAAGAAAGAAAGAGCAAATGAGTTCTAGGAAAATGTGAAGCCATCAAAGATATCAACTTCTTTCTTTGCTAAACTTACTGTACAAATGCCACTTACCTTAGGGCAGTACTATTTTATCTGCATGGTTGGAGAAATATTGAGATTTTTCTAATCTGCTTCCTGTTATTTTCCTTCAACTAGAAGTTCAAATCAAGTAGGGTGTGGAGTGAAGGCAGAGTCATAGGAAGGTTGAGCAACATACCCAGTGGCACCTGGCAGGGCTGAGTTTACATCTGAGCCTTGTCACCTAGCACTATAAATTTGAGCACATTATTTTGTTTCTTTGAACCTGTGTTTCCTCTTTGTTCAAATGTTGTTAGGACTAAGTAAGGTCACATTCGTATAAAGAACTTGAGACCCGGGTACCTAGTGAGTGCTTATGGTATGAATAGTGGTGGTGGAGGGATAGGGGAAGTGGAGGAGAGGAGGACAGTGGAGGGGAGGAAGAAAATGAACTTGGTATTCAGAAAGCAACCTGTCAGATGGCAGAAGGATATATGAAGCCCATAATGTGTTTGTGTTGAAAAAACATGAAAGTGGCCTCGGATGTTGGACTCCCTGTAACACTTACATGACTGACGACAGGGCTTATGTCCCCTGCAGGATGGGAACTAGGTCTTTCACTGAAAGACATGGTCCATTTCTTCAGGCTGCAAGTGGAAGAGTCCAAATATATTGTTATGTTACTTACATAACATATATATATATATATATATATATATATATATATATATATATATATATATATATTTTTGTTACTTACATAACAAGAAATTATATAAGATGAGTTAAAAATACTGAATACCAGTGTGCTAATAGAACATTAACAGTCTCAAAAGTCAGCCAGACATAGAGGCATGTGCCTGCAATCCCAGTGACTCAGGAGACTGAGGCAGGAGGATCACAACCTCAAGGCCAGCCTCAGCAATTTAGTAAGACTGTCACCAAAGCGGAGAGGACCCTGTCTTACGATAAATATGAAAATGACTGGGGATATAGCTCAGTGGAAAAGAAGCCCTGGGTTCAATCCCCAGTTCCAAAAATAGTGTGCAAGTCATGGAATGTTGCTGCTAAGTTAAAGAAATAGTGCAGATATTTCTTTACCAAACAAAAACAATCTGTACTGTATTTGTTGTGGAGGCTCCAGTGGTAGTCTCAGTTATATGGAACAACTGTTGAGTTTACTTCCCAAAATCTAGTCTGTTGCCTCTGTCTTCTTTGGAAAGCCCCCCTTTCCCCACCCCATTTTAATCCATGTCCTTTTAGTGGAGATGAATGTACTTTTAATTCTGAGTAAAAGTCTAAGGGCTTTAAGACAGCTTTCCTGCCCAGGTTCATGGTGGTTGGGGGTAGAACTGCAGCCCAGCTCAGCCAGAGCCAACAGGCTCTTAAGTTTCTGATAAAAGGACTCTCTTCGGTCCTAAAACTTGAGGAATCATGGAAGTTGGAGTGATCGCTGTCATCTTACTGCATGTGAAGTCTGAGTGTGAAATTCCCTAGTAAAATGCAGAGATGAAAAAATGGAGAGTGAGCCTTTATGATATTTTGTCACAAACCCATCAAGCTTGGAAGTAATTAAACACGTGGGCATGTACCCTTAAATGAAGCAAAAGCTTTTCTATTTGCTTGAACCAGAAATGAAAGAAGACCCAAGTATTATAGCAATGTTGGGAATCAAGGGGTCCCTCTGCCACCCAGGTGTATCAACTACTAAGATGAGCCCTTTACGCCCTCTATTTCCTTTATAGAAAATGCCAAGGTAGAATTCACACTTTGAAACATGTTTGTGACAAGAAGGGTGTTTCATGTTTCAGAAACTTCTTAAAACTATTGTATATTTAATGGGTGAAATTGCATTAATTACATTAACTAATTAATGCAATTTCACCCATTAAATATACAATAGTTTTAAGAAGTTTCTTAATATCTAAATTTTTAAATTTTTACTGTGAATGTGTACACAGTCAAAAGTAGACAGGCTAATATAAACTGCAATGTATACATCACCTGTCTTCAACAGTTATCGGGATTTTGCCCCATGTGATTTATTGGGCTCTTTTAAAAAAATATTTATTTTTTAGTTATAGGTGGACACAATATCTTTATGTGGTGCTGAGGCTCGAACCCAAGGCCTCACTTGTGCTAGGCGAGCGCTCTACCCCTGAGCCACAACCCTAGTCCTATTGAGCTTTTTATTTCTTTTAACTTAAGGACTTAAAAAAATCCAGCCACCAAACTCCCCCGCCCCCCAATGTCTCATGCTTTTCTAGGAATTAGGAATGTTCTTTAAAATGGCTGCAATGCCATTATCCCATCTACCAGAGATAGTCACCATTCCAACATCAAATTCCCCTAATTGTCTAAATGATACCTTTGTAACATTAGTTTTAAATAAGTTACATGTATTGAATTATTATTACATGTCAGACATCATGTGGTTATTCACATGCAGTATTATAGCAAAATCTAAAGATCAGAGATGCCTGATGACTTCCCTAAGAGGTATCAAAGTAGCTATCCGAAACCCTGGACTATCACCATCTATTTTCTTAAAACTCTATTAGTAAACAGTCTAATTGGTTAAAAAATCTTGTAACACTGGGATTACTCCATTTCTCTTGCATATTTGTACAAGATTTTTCATGTGAAAATGACCAAATGTTTTGCAAATACATTAAGAATGCAAGCATGTTAATTTTCAGGAGGAGGAAAAAAAAATCATGCGTGGTAGAAATTTTATATTTAAAGCAAACCAGTTTGGAAAACATATTTTACATATGTTCCTTCTGTATCTGGGAACGTGAGATTGCCCTAAATCCTTGCTTGGCACCTCTTGGTTGCCTGCTTTCTCTGTATTTTTAGTTGCACAGGGAGCTCTATTCACTAGAGCCTGGAGCAGATTTTCTTCCTGCCTGCTTCCTAAGTCCAACCTTGAATTTTGCTGCCCTTCTTTCCATTATCTCCCTGTGTCTCCATTCTCCAAACCTGCTTCCTGCCTTTGTCTTATTTCTACCAGCAGACGACACCATACAAAGATAGCTTGTACCTATTATTTTATTCTAAGCTAGCTCTTCCTGCAAAACCAATAGAAGCCACTGGAGAAGCATAGAAGGCTGACATGGCTTGAAACAGGGAAGGTCCATATTCACTGAACAAATAAATACTTGTTAACATTGCAGGAGAAATAAATAATTTTTCACAGAATTTTTTAAATAAATTCCATACAAGTGCAAGAAACGAGATTGGAATGACCTAGTTTGGACACAGTCTGAAGCAGTTTTAACATTCTACTTTGGAATAGCTGTGTTATAAAGGCTCAGAAGATCCTTTGGAACAGTGGGAAAAGAAAGACTTTTTACCCTGGACCTTGTCTTCACTTCGTACTCTGTTGAGAAGGTAATTCATAATAAATAGATATTAACCAGAGTTGAAACACTGTTTCCTGATGGAGGTCGAATGAATGCATCAGCAAATGGATTCTCTGATTCAGCACATTTCCACTCTTGCCACCTTCTCCTGCTGGCTTCAGTGCAGCATAGGTTCACAGGATAAACAACTGCTTTTTCAATTAGTTAAATAACTGACTTGCAGGCACTGCTTCCAAAGGAGCAAGGAGGAGGTGGTAAGGGGCCTGGCCCTGTCTAGCCTACCCACCTGGTAAAATGAACTCTTTAAAGGTGTACTCAGTTTTGAACATACTAACTTAAATACCAAAGCTGAACTCAACTAAAGGAATGTGTTCTCTGTAATGTTCCAGCTGACAGAGGTTCAGCACAGGAGGGAAGGTAAAGAATTTCCAGCTTCCCCATGGAACTGCTCAGTCAGAGGCACATCCGCTCCTTCTGTGTACACTATTCTTTCCAAGTACATACCCCCTGGTATTTTTCCATTTTAGTATCCAAGTCTTTGAAAAAAAAAAAGTCTTGTTCAGCAAGGCTATATGTTTAGAAATCATAAGACAAGGTGAGCAAAAATGGGGGATTACAGCAGGAGAGGCATTTTGTGATGGAGAAAGTCAAATTTAAAGGCAGAAGTAATTAATCATTGCTCTCTGTTAGCTTGGGCCAGTGCAAGGCTCAAAGCCGATTTTATTTTCCCCCTACATACATTTCTGTGTTCCATCTATCTACTTCCCCGACTTCATTCTTTCATATAGTAGATTTCTTTCTGATGAACCACTTTACTACTTTTAAAATAATGCATTTTTCTATTTTTGTTTGTTTTATCACTTTGTTGACAGTGTGTAGGGCTCTGAGGTCAGGCAGAGCAAGACAGGAATTTGAGCTTTCCTATTCAAAAGCTATGCAGTTTTGCACAGGTCCATTCATAATTCATACTTTCACACATTAATTTATTCTGCTAATGTTTACTGAGTGATAACCAAGTCCTACATCATGTGCAAATAATGGGCTTACATTGGTGAACGAAACTCATTAAAGTCTGCTTATGGAGTTTATGACTCATTGAGAAAGGTAAGTATTCATCAAACAGCTATGCCAAGGTGTATATAAATATAATCTAAGTTCTTTAGAAGAAAAAGGAGAAAATGATGAATCATTTGCTTCTCCGAGATGATAGATCCAAAGAGCCTGACTCCATTGAAGTACAGGATTACTTGACCTCTGAGCCTTCATTTCTTCATCCACAAAGTAAAAATAGTGCTGGTGACTACAGTCATTTAAATATGAAGTGTCCCCAATTGTTCATGTGTGAAACAATGCAAGAATCTTCAAAAGTGAAATGGTTAGATTTTGAGTGTTGTGACCTAATCAGTGAATTAATCCACTTGAATGAACTAACTGGATGGTAACTGTAGGGGAGGTAGGGTGTGGCTGGGGGACATAGGTCCTCCAAAGGGGGCATGCCTTTGGCTTTATATTTTGTCCCTGGTGAGCAGAGTTCTCTTTCTACTTTCTTATTGCCATGTCCTGAGCTGCTTTCCTCTACCATTGCCTTCCACCAGGATGTTCTGCCCCATCTTGGATCTAGAGCTATGGATTTGGCCCCCCATGGACTAGAACTCTGAAACCATGAAGCAAGATAAATTATTCCTTCTCTAAGACTTTTTTGTTGGGTCTTTTTGGTCATAGTGATGAAAAGCTGACTGAAACACCAAAGCATTGACCCTAAAAGAAATACCCTTTCTCTTCATGGGTTTCCATAGAACATGGTTAAGATGTTTCACTTAGCTTTACTAAAAAGTCAGAAACTTACAACTGGTGGTATAGGTCCTGGTGCTCCAAATGTTGATGGCCACATTTCATCTTTTATCTGCCTCTTTAGTTCATTTATAGAACTGGTAGCTAAGAGGACTCAGTGAAAGTTGAGGATGAACATGAAGATGGTTTATGGAGGGGAAGAAACTGGCATCTTTGGGATTTAAATTTTAAAAAAGAGAATGAACTTTTAGACCATTCCCATGTTATTAGAAAATAAAAAGTTGTATACTTAGCCATACAAAAAAAGGACATACCTTTGCTACTTATATACTTCCTCATTAAATTACACAGTCATATTTATGTATCAAATAAAATGCTAATAAAAGACTAATAAACTTCAGATAATTTTGAGATATACTCTCAAGAAAAGGAGTTCATTGTGAAATGTCATAGATTCCCCTAAAGTCTCCTTAAACTAATCTTTTGCTTTCCCCACTATATTGTGAGGCAAGGATACAAAAACAGAAACATCTACATAGAAGTCATTCAAATATTAATTTAATGAAATATGCATAAATACATTTATACCTTACTGAGATAGATGAAATCTGCCTCAAGCTTTATTTTAATTAACCTTAATGTTTACCTATTTAAGTGGGACTATATTTCCCCACTGTCTTTAGCTTTGTGAAGTTTACTTTTTGTATCTTTAAGTTTATTAATAATTCTGACTAAGAATAAGTCACCTAGACCTTAGTGTAAGTGTAAAGCTGAAATTATTATAACATTAAAGGCCAAATAAATTTTATATTTCTTTGTGAAGTAGCATAAATAAATATCTGGATCATTAAAAGAAATTCATATACTTTCTTGAATATTTGATTTTGCTTTAGTTGCTTATATTTCTTCCAATAGAAGTATAATGTAGCTGGGCATAGTGGCTCACACCTATAATCTCAGCATCTCAGGAGGCTGAGGCAGGAGGATCTCAAATTCAAAGACAGCTTCAGCAACTTATCGAGGCTGTAAGCAGCTTAGCAAAACCATGTCTCAAAATTTAAAAAAATAAATAGAAAGGGCTAGGGATATGGCTCAGTGGTTACGTGCTCCTGGGTTCAATGCTTGGTGCCAGAAAGAAAAAAGAAATATAATGCAAACATTTATGAAATTTTATATTATATAATGGCCACATTTTAAAAAGGTAAACATTGGTTAATTTTCAGAATGTTATACACAACCCAATACATACAAAATACTATCAGAACACATAGGCAATATAAAAAATTATTTATGACATTGTTTTTCATACAAAGTTGTCAAAATCCTAAATGTCTTTTTATATTCAGGGCACATCTAAGTTGTTTATGCCACATTTCAATTGCTCAGTAGCCAGTGTGTGACTGGTGATTACCAAGTTCCAAAGAATGGCTTAACTTTTCCTGCCCCCAAAGAGATTCAGAACATTCAGGAGGGTTCTGTCATCTTTTCCTGTTCAAAATCTTTCATTAAACAACGTGTTTTCTCTTTTTCCTCTAGTAAATGTCAGAAAATTCAGAAATGTGCTTTGGAAATCAAAGTCCCCACAATTTAAATAGTTGGAATTTATTTTAAAAGATGTAATAGTGAGGGGAAAACTGATATGTTGCTTTCTGAGATAGTTTGAATTTGAAACTTTCCCCAAGACATGTGTTGTAGGCTTTGTCCCTAGTATAGCAGTGTTTAGTGATGGGTCTTTTGGAGAATGATTGGTCATGAGGGCTCTGATCTCATTAATGGATTAATTCATTGATGGATTCATAATTGAATGGCCTACCATAGGAGGCAGGGCCTAGTTGAAGGAGATAGGTTATTGAGGGCATGTCCTGGAAGGCATATCTTGTGCCTGACCTGGCCTTTTCCTTACTTACTCTTTGTTTCCTGCCTGCCATGAGGTGATAACTTCTTTCACTTTCCTGCTGCCATGATATTCTGCCTCACCTCAGGTCCAAAGTAAGGGAGCCAACTGACCTTGGACTGAAACCTTGATCAAAATCAAATCTGTTCTCATTTATTTTCTCTGGTATTTTGTTACAGCGATGACAAACTGACTAAATACCTTCCTTCGTAAACTGCCTTTAAATGGAAACCATTTAATCTGGAAAGCTTCCAAACAATATTCAGCATTTACATTTTCCCTTAGGGCAAAAGAAAGAAATCGAACCTCTCTTTAAAATATGCAAACAATACCTTGGAAAACCTTTCTCATCAAAATAAGGAATTAATGCATTTTCAGGAAACTAAATTATGTGATATTTGACTATATAGAATGAGACTTATTGCTTTTCAAGTAATTTGCGTTTTTTAAAGGAATGCATTAGTTATACAAATTTTTTTTTGTTTTTGTTTTTAAGTTCTTATTTGTAGAGAATATGTATTCAATTATTATGACAGTAAGATCATAATGAAATAACCATTAAGAGAAGACAGGTGAAAGCTCTAGACCTTTTGTTGGACAATCTGGCCCAATCCCTGAAGGAGTGATTTTGTCACCTTGTTTTTGTAGAGACACATTAATTCTTTTCAGTATTCTGATAATTTCTTTCATGTTTTTCTTTATATTAGTTTACTTCAAGTGTAATATTTTTTAACTTAATGTAACTGGAATCCTACCATGTATGTATTGTGTTTGGTATCTTTCAGTCAATGATTTGTTTCATTATGAAGGGTCATTCCTAAGAAGGATTTCCATTACAGTTCATTCATTTTTATTGCTGGTAGTTTGCAAGAGATGAAGATACTAATTTTCATTCTTTCTAATGGATAATTAGGTGCTGCTAGTATTTGGATTCTGCCAACAAAGATACTCTGAGCGTTTTTGTTTGGCTCTTGCAATGCATTTGTGTGCATGTGGAAGAGTGTTCATGCAAAGTACTACTTGTTTTCACTATTTGTTATGAGATTACGAGGGGATTTTTCCAAGGAATGATCTTAAGATTATTTTACACATTTCATCTTTCTTTGCCTTCTTCTATTTAAAATAGGGAAAACACTTTTCTGTCAGGCATCTTAAAACAACACTCCAATTCTTAGTATCTTTGCTGATTTCTGACTACTTTCATTTAGTCTAATAAGTATGTGCAGAGTATACATGGTCTGAACTTGAATTTGAACTCATTAAAAATTTTCTTTCTCAAAATCCACATAATCACACATGGTGCTTAATATAATCTGTATGTATAAGCTGAAATGACTTATAAGACTGCAACCAAACAAGAATGGTAAATCTGAAATAGTGAAAAAGGCATCCCTTTAACTCCCTTGTTCTTATTTTTACTTTCCTTTTAAAACATATTTTTGACACTGAAAGGGGGAAAAAAAGCTGTAAATCCTCATCATTAGCCTATTCTCAAATTCATTCAATTCTCAACTTTTGCATTTTGAATGAACATATACTAGAGATATTCTGATTTAACTGTGTTTTATATTTTTATTTGTATTATTTTAAAATGCCCTGCAGGAAGCTTTGGGATATTGCACAAACGTGTCTCCATGTATTATTATTATGTTTTTGTATCATTGAGACACAAAAGTAGTAGTTGTTAAGGAACATGTTTTAGATAGATGGTTAGGTCTATGCAGGAAATGAGGTCAGTTCAGTGTCTATTTCATGAGAAATGCACAAGTCCCTTTGGACAGGTTTTCTGATGCCAATGGCAGCACTCTTCTTATTTCTTAGGAATCACTGTGTTTTGGTTTGTCTACTTCATTTTAAAACACTTCCCTTCTAGCTTACTATAACTGTCTGTTTTTCCTTTGTGTACATCAAATAGTTTTGTGTCATAAAGTAGAAGGACTTCACAGCATTTCTGTGAAGCTGGGAACCTGTGTGAGGGCTCAGGTTGCAAGCCCATGAAGGCCCTCCCTAATGTTTCTGTCTCTTGGGATTCCACAGTCCCATATATCCCACATTCTCTTGGTACTTCTCTGACAGGTCTCCCTCTATTTCCATTCATGGCCCCTTTGTTTCTCTGTAGTATACTTAAATGTGGACCCTTCTTGTGGCTCATCTTGTGTATCACTCTCATTTTTATACTCTTCCACCTGAAGGTTTTTTTTTTTTCTTCCCCTCAGCTCCAAGAATAACCAGCATTATTTGCTTGGCTTCCAAATCCACAGTTTCACACTTCAGAGCATTTTCCTTCATGGTTCAACATCACCTCAAGATCAGTGATTTAGAATCATACCATCTTCCTATTAAAAGGGGAGGATCCCCTGAGTCTTTCTTGAGTCCACCCTTAACTTTTTTCCCTCAAACGCTAGATCTAATCATATCTCATTCTTTCCTCCATCAAGGTCCCTGTTTAAAGTCTATCATTGCAAAAATTTTACTAGTTGCATTTTTTAATACTTCTTGGTCACCTGCTGCTGTAAATGAGAGGCTCATCAGGACCAGGAGTACAGCCTCTGGAGCTTAAAGATGGGGAAAAAAAATCTTATCTGCTTCAGTCCTGGACAAATGATCCATGCTATCTCTGCCTCCTTTTCTCATCTGCAAAATAATGTAGTGTCCATCTCAGGGCTGTCAGTTTAAATAACCTATTGTATGCAAATCACTTCAAATGTAGAAATAGGAAAAGATCAGTAAATATTAGCTGTTACTATTTTTATTATAGCTTTGCAATAACTGTTTGCTTCTTGGGGAACTGTTAAGAGTGTGGGTTTTGAAGTAAACAGATCAGGAACAAAATATTTGCCTCTATTTTCTATCTGATCAACTTGGGGGAGACATCTTTCATGACAGAATTTTGGATCAATCATGTAAGTAGGGCATGGTAGTTTCTACATCTCAGGATTTTGTAAAGATTATAGGAAAGCATATACTCCAATGTTTCCATGGCAATGTCACTCAACACATGTGAACTTTGTACCCAGTCCTGTTACTGCATTCTTCTTCAAATGTAGCTTCCAAACCTAAGGAGCAGCCTTCAATGACTTCCTGCTGCCTGTGAGATAACATATAAACTCTTCCCATTCGAGGGCCTTTACTGTCTGTTTCCATTAGGTAAAGTTTTCCTCTGTATCGCACATCCATTATAGTCATATTAATGTACTCCTTTCCCAGAAACACATGCAATGCCCCCATCTTAACCTTATGCTTTCTTTCTCTGATCTCTCCTTTCCTTCCTGTTTGTATGAACTCAGCATTTTCTAGGCTGAATTCAGACCACAGCTCTCCCATGGCATAAATGACTACCCTCTACCCTCCACAGCCTAGCATTCTTCATCTCCTGAAATTCTATCACATGAATGGACTTCCTCTAACATTCTTGCATGGTTTTGCTCTCTTATTTTTTCTTGCATTGTGCTTAAAACCTCATCCTTTGGGATCAGGTAGACTCTGTTCAGATCTCACATATGAGCTATAAGCCTTTGGACCAAATATGTACCCTATGTTAAGTTTTAGTTGACCTCATTGACCAAATAAGGACAATAATCATGACTGATTCCTAGGTAGGTTGTGAGGATTGAAATAATACATTTAAGAATCAAGTGTAGCCAGATGTGATTGTACTCGCCTGTAATCCCTGTGTCTGGGGAGGCTGAGATAGGAGGATCACGAGTTCAAAGCCAGCCTCAGCAAAAGTGAGGCACCAAGCAGCTCAGTGAGATCCTCTCTCTAAGTAAAATACAAAATAGGGCTGGGAATGTGGCTCAGTGGTCGAGTGTCTCTGAGTTCAATCTCTGGTTACCCCTCAAAAAAGAAGGGAACAAATGTAATCATTTTTAAAGTTTTCAATAAATATTGTCCAGAACTATGGCTATTGTTGTTTTCTTTCACCAAACACTAAAAGTGTCCCTAGGGCAGGGACTGTGCATTATATGCTTTCAGAATCTCTCCACATAATGCCTCTTGATTTAATTAATATCTACTGTAATTAATTGCTCTATCATGCTATTTTCTGATTGCATCCAAGACACACTTGAAATTTATATGACAAAGAAGTAATCCCTGCCAACTATAATGGGACTGTTTCCTCTGGACATTGTAGTGACCCAGGTCACAAGCACAGGACCTGCCAGGAACTGTGTCACAAAACTCTGATGTGACTCTCAGTGTGTTGCCTACCCATTAAAGGAACAGAAAATTGTCAATGAGATAATAGCACAAACAGTACTGACCATGTTCATGTTGAAAAATCATGTCCATTTCCAAAACAATACCATGTTTATAATGTCTTCTTATGGTGTGAACACCAAGTTCAGTTACTATTTCCAGTGAATCTGGAGCACTGCAACCAGCATCATTCCACTTTGAGAGAAAAGCGAGGAATTCTTTGTCTAAACCAATTAGCAGTGGGCTGAAGTTACTCTCCTGCAAAACCAACCACATAGAAGAAGGGGAAAAAAAGAAATTATTGGTCAACATTCCAAAGATTTTCAAATACCATCAAAGGACACTGTTGCAACAAACTCTTTGACACACCTTGTCTAGATTTAGGAATGTTGTCTTCTTCCTGTGAAAACTTCTATTACCTCATCCCTATAACTTCTGCCTCTCGATCTATGTCTGACCTGTTCCCACATCAGTTATTCCATTATAGTTATCAGTAGCAGACATTCACTAGAGTTTGCCAGAAGCAAAAAGGAGGCGGTTGGTTTATTGTAAGAAAAAAACAAATGTCTTAAAGAACTGGAGGGAAGGGAAGACTTCAGGGCCTGAGAAACAGGTTGGAACCAGGTGCTTGAGCACTGTAGAAAAAGCAGAATCCTTTTTTACCTTCCACATCTCCTTTCTAGGTTTCTAATTGACTCATTCTTCTTTCCTGAAGCAAACTGACATTTTTCTCTTCTGAGTCTACATGGTTGCTGTCAACAACTCCTGAGTTTACATCTCACTATATAAGTGAGCAGTTTTGGTTGACTTGAGTTTTGTTATTTCCAATTTCAGGTTATCATGGAAGGGAAATTGATTGGCTCTGGCAGAGCTGGGAGCTCACCCCTAATCCAGTGCATCAGTTCTCTTACAACCATATGAATGTATAAGATTCCTAGAAAACAGGTATATAAAAGTGTATGAGTTTAGGGATCAGGACAACTAACTTAATGCAATATCTTAACCTGAAAAATATCTTAGTAACTCAGAAGGTGAAAGAATGAAATGATCTGAAAATTTTTTTTGAACTTGCTCTTTACATGAGGATTTTTATTTACATGGGGCATCTATTTGTGGCTTGTCTTAGCATTCCTGAATATATTATATTATTGGAATTCATATTAAATAGTACTGTTATTTTCTGGGACACTGGTATTGTTTTGTGAGGTTTCAAGTTATATTCCCCCCCCCCTTTATGTATGCATTTAATGAAATACTTTCAAAATTTTAGGTGTTCCTCCTGCCCCTCAATCTTTGGTCAATGGCTGATTAGGAAGAAAATGAAGTATTATTTTGGTTAAATTCCTTTTGGGTTGTTATAGATGTTTGATTATATAAGTTTAGATTTTTGAGTTCTCAGAAAACTTCTGGCTGCTGAGACTATTTTAGATCAGAGGAGAAAATGAAGATGGTAACCAGGCAACATGTTTCTTGTACAGTTATTAAAAATAAATCGTGAAACTTCTACATTGCGGAATAATTCTCTGGCAAGTTTGCCTGGTTTTCACTATGATGTGGCCTGGAAAAAGAGATGGGTTCTGCTTTATCAATAATTTCTCTGGGTAAAACTCATTATTTTGTAAGATTATGGTTATTGCAGAGTTATAAATCACCATGAATGCAATTATCATAATTTAATATGACTCCTCAAAAACCTTCCATAAATATTTTTGAACAAAAATTACACATTACAAATGTTTACACAGTCTGCTGTGAAAACGTGAGTTTGACCCCAGAGTCATTAAGATGATATCAAGCTTGAATAAACATGTGGATGGATATCCTTTGTATACTAAATAGCATTACCAATTAAAACTTTGAACTCTTTCATATAATGAATAACAATTTTCAAAGAATGACACCAGGATGTAGTCAAACATGGTCAATATACTTCATTCAATATTTGTTTCCTCAGACATTTGAACATGTGCTATTGTTTGAGCAATTGTGAGATGCATATCATAGATTCAATGGAGAGGATGATAGACCTGTGGTAGACCTTGTATAGCTCTTCCAGGTAGACCTTGTATATCTGTGGTAGACCTTGTATAGCTCTTCCAGGGCTGTGTGTAAAACGAACATGTGAGTGATCAAATTACATAATATTCCATGGTGCATTTCGTAAATCCTTATTGCACATCTGAATCACATAGAAACTTAAAGATGCTGGTGCCTAGGCCTACCAACTGCAGCTCTGATTTAGTTGGTCTGGTTTGAAGTTCCAGCATAGGTACTCCCCCACCCCCGCCATATATTATTTTTGCATATAGCCAACCAGCGATGTGAACTACTGTTCTAAACACAGGTATTCTGCAAATATCTGACTTAGATTAGGGAATGAGTTTCTGGAAAGGGTCTCTCTTATGAGTCAGGATTGGTGGGTTATTACAGTATAGTCTTTAAAAATGCATTTGTAGGAATCAGGTCTTGGCAAATACCCTTTTTATTATGTAAAGGTCATCCTTCATGGAAGGCAGATCACATCTGGGAAGTTCCCTGGTAGATTCTTGGTGATTATTTTTGATTGCTCATCATTTTCTTCAGCTAGTTAATTAGGCTAATAGCCTGTCTTGGATTTGTACTATCAGGTTTTTTTCATGGATGTTGAACAGGTAATAGAAGCTAATATGGGGTCTTAGAGTTCAGGGGAAAGAGAAAAGAAACTCTGGTAAATGATGCATTCTTTAAAGACTGGTTTTAATAATGAGGAGTTAAAAATAAACTGCTCTGGAATCTGTTCATCTTAAGTAAAGCTTTCAGCCTTAGCTGGCAACAGGGATGCCAGCTCTATGGAATTTCACAGAGGGAATACCAAGGGTGAATTCCGTTAGACCCTTTTCCAGTCCTTATTTTTCTCCCATCAGGAATTCTCTTGGAGATCATGAAATCTCCTGAACTTTTTTGAGTCCTATAGGGAGAAAAAAACATCTTTATATTGTTATTAAGGTTAAGACAAAGATGCTAACTCATGTATCAACAACAGTGCAACACATCTTACTGTTGTGGGTTTTCTGTGAGGACATTTCCACCACTTAGCACATTTCTTTCACAAAGGTACTGAACAGATTATATTAAATGAGAATACCTTATGTTTTAAGAGAGTATGTTCCAAGAGAGAGATTACTGGACGGAGAGCTCTATGAGAATAGAGGGCAGGGTATTTGTGTACAACTTATGAAGATCAATGCAAACTGTAGACCAAAGTTCTGGGTCTAATTGTTGCCCATTAAGTATGATATGGTGGTATTGTTAATTTGTTTAAATATTCATATCTGGTATATAGTAAATTTGGAATATAGTGAATGTCTAAGAACAACTTCTAGGAAGTATACATTCTTCTCAAGTATGGTATACCAAGTTGAACTCAAAATCATATCGACATGAGCTTACTAAAGCCCTAAACTGTAAAGGAGCTTGAGACCAGGATAGTTAAGACTGATTTTGGGGGCTGGGGTTGTGGCTCAGTGGTAGAACACTTGGCCTACCATGTGTGAGGCACTGCGTTCAATCCCCAGCACCACATAAAAATAAAGGTATTGTGTCCATCTACAACTATAAAAACAAAAACAAAACTGATTTTCATGATTGATTACTGATGTCCAATATGGAGTTGATGTAGGGAGTGGTTAGATGAGTATATTTACTGTATCTACTACAGGTAAAGTCATAGGCGATTCATAGGTTATTTTTGTGAAAATTGGGTGTGCACAGAAACAGGTATTCATTTATGTTGGAGGGTAACTGTTGTACAAAGTTTTATTACTCAAAAGAGCCTGGATGCTGTTTGTTAAGGGCAGATACTTAGGTGAAAGATACACACACACGTAACTACATAACTATACATATAACTGTATATATAGCTATATGTAAATACATAACTATGTAGTTTATATGTGTAGCTTTATGTGTATTTATAATACATAAAATTGTATAACTATATATCTTTATGGAATTTTTTATATGCATAGGTTTATTGTGTGTGCTTTGCCACATACACATATACATGCATGCACACATGTGTTTTTTGAAGATTAGTATATATGAATGAGCTAATAGTAAGAAAAATGAAATCTTGTCATTAGTGCCAGCATAGATGGAACTAGAGGTCATTATACTAAGTAAAATAAGCCAGAAACAAAAAGACAAGCACCACATGATCTCAACCACATGTAGAATTAAAAAAAAAAAATTGACCTCATAGCAGTTGAGAGAAGCATGGTGCCTACCAGAAGCAGGAGCAAGAAGTTCTGGTGTGTTGCTGCACAGTAGGGGGGACTGTAGAAAACAGTACTTTACATAAATTTCATAAAACTAGAAGAAAATATTTTGAATGTTTTCACCACAAAGAAATGATAAATGTTTAGAAGGTAGATATGTTTAATCTGTTATAAACATAACAAAGATACACATGTATTGATATATCATATGGAACCCCATGAATATGTGCAATCTTTATGTGTCAGTTAAAAGTAAATAAATGTCATTTACTGTCATCAAAAACACAGAATTGATATATAGATATTTGATTTTAGGAATATCGTATGTGAATTTATACATATATAATATATATGTTATAAAATATTGTAACTTTGTAATATAACATTACTATGGATTCTTGATTCCTGGGGTATCATTTTAAAAATTATGATTTTTCTCTCAAACTTTGGTGACTCCTTACTATTTGAACATATTTAATCCTGTATCTTGGACTTTTTTGCAGTAGTTCTTAGTTTTTATTATAATAAACAGTGCTCAAAAATTAAGCTTTAAAATACACTATGATAGAACTTATCTAATATACATAAAATAGATAGAATCATATAATGAACCCCATAAATCCCAGTTTCAAACATCATCTATAATTTGCTAATTGGGTTTTAAGTATCTCTGCTGAACTTTTATTGTGAAAGCAAATTTCAGATCAAATCTTAAACATTATGTCTTTCACTTAAAGTATTTCAAATCAATAGGACCTGTTATTTACATAATTACCATAATATTATCACATCCTGTAAAACTAAATTTTCTCAATATCCTCTGGTGCTCTATACATATGTTTAAATGCATGTACTTCTTTCATGAGGATAAATACCTCAAAATAAAATTGCTACTATGACATGTTTGCACAGTCTTTGTGACTTCTGATGCTTATTAGCAAATGTCAGTATGTATTGCAGCAAAGATGGCAGAAATCTGGTATGACACCTCTTATATTCATTATTGCTGAGAGAAAAAGAAAAAATAGGGAAATATGAGATGCCTTGGAAATAAGCTAGTGTACAAGGAGAAAATGTAGGGAGGCAGAAGGGTACTACAGTTACTACCCACAATATCAGTAAAAACCCAGGCCTGAAAGAAATGTTGTAAGCCATATGACTAAGGCCCTATTTCCATGCTCTCTGCAGAAGAGCAAAAGTATCCCACCATACAGTGATCCATTATCCGGTCCACAGCCTGTGGTCTCCAGGTAGAAGTCTCTTTCCAAAATCATCCACTCCAGGGACACTTATTTTATTTTCCATCTCTATGGACCTTGGACAACTTGAACAGCCCCCACACGACACATATTATAGCTATGAAGTTTACATGAGTGTACATGTTATAGGGAAATGGTGAGGGACTTTCACACGTGGTGTTCTTCTTAATGTCAGGAACTGATATTGAAACTACTAGTGTCCACCAGAGGAAAGAAAACTGGCATTTAGTAAACAATATCAAAGTGTTAGTTGGTTTAGCTTAAAATTTTAAATTTTCAAAACCATCTTTAGGATATGTACTACTATCTTCATTTTCTAGATGAACAAACCTACATGTCTTTGCAAGTCCTTTCTGGAATAGGTTAAGCAAGGAATGAATAAAATAGAATAAGCAGACAAAACAACACCAAAACAAAATCATCAGAAAACTGATGTTTTAACTTAGTGTCAAAACATGTTATGTTGACTTAGCGTAACATAAGTGAAATAAAAAAGGATCCAAATTCTGATCCGTGTAACTCCAAACCCAGTCTCATGATAACTGAGTATTTCATAGTTTTTGTTATTAAAGTCCACATTTTTCTGAAATGTTTCTTCTTCTTTCCTCTTTTGCACTTCATATGTGTGTCTGTTAATTTTCTTTTAAGTTATGTAGCATTTACACTCCTGTTTCTTTTCTTTTTTTAAGTTATACATGGACACAATATCTTTATTTTGTTTATTTATTTTATGTGGTGCTGAGATCGAACCTAGGGTCTTACACGTGAGAGGCGAGCGCTCTACCGCTAATCCACTATCCCAGCCCCATACTCCTGCTTCTTGTCCAGCATTGTTATAAACTTTGTGTGTTTTGAAAGTTCAGTGATTCCAACAACCAATAGAGTAGATGTTATCATCCCTATTTTGTTGAGAAATTTAGTCTGGTTAGGTCTGTTGCTCCCATTCCAGTAGGAATGGGACCCTAGAATCCTAGCTTTAGTGTCTGCTTTTAAGCATTAAACTATCAACTTAGTATGTATTGTTTTTAACCATATTTATTCCCATATAAGTGTATTCAGATTACATAAATGCCCTCTGTTCCCTAGGCACTGCAGAAGAATGACAAATGGAAGGCATTCTGCATTATATAATATACAACAGCCCTTTGGAAGCATTTTGTGGGATAATAGTGTAGACTTTATTCCCTCTACCTCATCCATAAAAACTTCCCGTGGGATTGTTTGTTCTTTGTGGAATAATCTCCATGCAATAATTCTTATTTGTTTTCTCAAAAATGATGGCTGATTTCCACCACTCATCAGTAGACACAGCCAGAGTGTCTTGGGGTATGTCTGAGAGCCTGAATTGGTCCCACTAGATCAGTAATTATCTTCTTGCCAAACTGATTTAAATGTCTTTAACTTCCTTTTACTTCAGTAAATGTTTATAGGAACTCAAATGGGGAAAGTGGAGATGAATGGGAAGTAGTCCTTGACCAGTGAAACCCCAGGTTGCTAGAGGCAAACAAGGAACCAGCTGCTCTCAGCTCTGTGGAAGTGCACATAGGACCATGAATGACAATAAAAGTCCAAGGTAAAACTTCAAGAAGCACAGGCCTCAAGGGTGCACCCCCACTTTCTACAGCAATGTGAAATTGCATCATGAGACAGAAAACCTCAGTTAACTTGCTTCAGATTGAATCCACCCAAGGTATCCTTATATATTTTGTGAGTTCATATAATGTTAAATTTCTAGTGTCCAACTGGATCATTTCCCTATTATTCAACCAGTTGCTGTTTGATAGATGATGATTATAAGGGCCTCATTTCCCTAGTAATTTGAAATACTACTTGTTTTGGTCTGCTTTTTTATTGTTGTGACCAAAAGACCCAACAAGAACAATTTTAGAAGAAGAAACCTTTTTTGGGGGCACACAGTTTCAGGGTCTCAGTTCATAGATGGCTGACTCCAGTGATCTGGGTGCAGTGTGAGGCAAAACATCATGGCAGAAGAGTGTGGTGGAAGAAGGCGTCTCAGGACATGGCCACCAGAAAACACAGAGACTAAGCTGAACTCAACAAAGCACAGCTGCACAGTGACCCACCTCCTCCAGCCACAACCCACCTACATATAGTTACTACCCAATTAATTGCTGTCAGTGGATTAATGCACAGATAATGTTAATGTAGTCATAACACAAGTCATTTCACCTCTGAATTGTTTTGCATTGTCTCACAAATGAGCTTTTAGGGGATATCTCACATCTAAGCCATAACACAACCTTTATTCTACTGTCAACTCCCCCTGCCCATTTTTCTGGGCTTTCTGTTATATTCTAAGATCTGTTGATCCTTTATTTGTGCCCATGCCAGTACTATTTCATTAGTACTGGAATACAGAATTAACTTATAATTTATTGTTAAAACATTGCTCTATCCCCTCACCAGAAGCTGCAAACACTCATCCATTCTTGGTCTTCTTTTTCAGTTATCTTGATTCTTGTATTTTTTTTTCCATGTGAACTTTGAAGCCATGGGTCTTATGTAGGGGAAAGAACTTAATATTTTTACTCAGATCAGATGCAATTTACAAATCAATTTGGAGGATGTTGACTGAAGGATACTGCAAACCCATCTTGAAAGACTGAACTTGGTCCCATTAAATGGAAAGATACCATTTGTGCTTGGAGAGGTTTGTTTGCTAGCTGTTTAACTGGTTTTCTCTTCCATTACATTTTTTAAGTAGTATTATTTGAGTAGATATGTATAGATGATTTCTCTCTGTTAATTGACTTCCGTAAATTTAGAAGCTTATTTAAGGGCGTATTCTGAAGGATCTCATATAGTATTTCTCATGTCAGTGGAGTTTAAATATGGCTCAAGTAGTAGCAAAGGTGTATTAATTTAAAAGAGATGCACTTTTCAGCTAGCTATGGTGGTCTACGCCTTCAATCCCAGCAATTTGGGAGGTTGAGAAAGGAAGATTGCAATTTCAAGGCCAGTCTCACCAAATTTATGAGGCCTAAACAACTTAGGGAGACCCTGTCTCAAAATTTAAAACACGGGGGCCTGCAGATATAGTTCAGTGGCTAAGCACCCCTGAGTTAAATCCCCAGTGCAAGAATAAAAAAGAGAAAGATGCACTGCTTATGGTGAAAGGTTCTATGTCAGCCCTCAAAATGAATATATGGTACAAATGGGGAAAGAAGCCCAGGTTGGTAACCATAAGGGGTAGTGGTAGATAGCAGAGTGAGCTGGAGAAGTAAGGACCACTCTCAAGCAGTGGGGTTTTGACCACCTGCCACTTGCTGCCACAGGGAATGGGTCTGTGTTACCAGTTCTTCTAAGTTTGCAAGTGAAACCAGGAATGTAGAGTTTGAAACAAAATCTCTTGGGTTTTATGTTGATTTCAAAATTATTCTGGTGCAACATAGTAAAGGACAAGACAAGTCTACAGGCTAAATGCATTCCACAAGCCTCCAGTTTGTGACATCTGATGAAATAAATGTTATCATTTAAACCAAAGAGAAGTTAGCAACTTTACAACAATGTTTTACTTGCTATAGTTTTGTTAGTTTCCTTGGGCTGCCATAGAAAATGATCCCAATTGTGATGCTTAAAATAAGTTTTTTTTTGTTTTTTCTTCTATGGTCCCAGAGGTCAGAAATCCCCAGTCAAGGTTTTGGCAAGACATGGCCTTCTGAGGACTTGAGGACTTGAGGAGAGAATCCTCTTTTCCCTCTTGCTGCTTCTGGTCATTTGAGGGAGACAATGGCTTATGGTTGCTTCCATTTGGTCTCTGCTGCCTTTTTTTTTTTTTTTTTTTAATACCAGGGTTTGAACTAGAGGCACTTAACCACTGAGCCACATCCCCAGTACTTTTTAGTATTTTTCTAAAATTTTTATAGTTGCAGGTGAATATCATGTCTTTATTTTATTTATTTATATGTGGTGCTAAGGATTAAACCCAGTGCATGACATATGCTAGGCAAGTGCTCTGCCACTGAGCTACAGCCCCCCATTTTAGTTTTTGAGACAGGGTCTCACCAAGTTGCTTAGGGTCTTGCAGAGGCTGGCCTTGAACTTGCAATCCCCCTGCCTCAGCTTCCTGAGTCCCTGGGGTTACAGGCATATGCCACCACACCTGGCTCTGCCTCCACTTTCACACGACCTTCTTCCCTTCTCCCTGTGTCTCTCCTCTGTGTGTCTGTTGTAAGGACCCTTAGATTGGACTTAAGGCCCACATGAAATACTCAGGATATGTTCATCTCTAGATCCTTCTTTTTTCAAAAGAAGTTCCATTCAGAAGTTTGGGATATTAGGACATGGAAATACATTTTTTGAAGGACATGATTCAACCCATTCTAGTGAGTTATAGAAATAGAGCATAAAGCAAATGCACACCATTTGAAAATAAGTATGTTGTCACCAGAGTGAAAACTTAGTAACAAGACCAATGCCCCTACATCCTTACTTCCCTCTACTATTGTCTGCCTTCTCTATTCTACCTTCAGAAATGATGTATTTTCTGGTATGTCCTATTTCAACCATAACACTTCCATTGCTTTTCTCTAAAGTTGGACCATGTATGTCTGCCTCCTCAAATCATGTGGCTTAGTTCTGCCTAATTTTGGACTTTGTATGACATGAGTAATTCTGAGTAGACTTTTCTGTTCCTTGTTTGCTCATCTGTTCTTGTGATTCTGTGAACTGCGTTCTTTTTTTGTTTTTTGCTGTGTAGGATACTAGAGTATATGCATCCCATAGTTCATGAGCATTTGGGATATTTCACATTTTAATTGTGAATAACATCTCCAAACATTCTTGAACATATACCCTAGGGCTCATGAGTAAAGCTTTCTCTAGTAAATGAACCCAGAGTAGAATGGCTGGATCTTTAGAATACACACATTAGCAGTATTAATAGGTAACACTGATCTATTCTTTTTTTCGCCCCCCCTGTAGCGTCTGTCACCCTTGGCTAAATGGGGAAGGTGTGGGCCATGGCTCCTGTGCCATGGACTCTTACTATAACACTGATCTATTCTGCAAAGTGGTTTATAGAATAACCCTCTCAGCAGTAGGGGAAGTGAGTACTGCTACTTCTCACCCTGATCAATGTTTCTCTCTCCCCTCCTCTATTCTCATTCTCATGTTCTATTTGTATTTCCTGTTATTTAATCCACTGGTATTATATAACTGATAATCTCTCTCAATACTTAGCACATCTTCCCCGAGTTGGAAGCAGAACAGGAAATGCCAAGAGTCTAGGCCAGAGGTCTTGGGAGCTCCTTGGCACTTGGGCTGAGAGAGCAGTTCTCATCTGCAATGCATGAGTGACCTGAGATGGCTGTTATCAGGTTGCTTTCTGATACCACATAAAGCCCCATTAGTAGCTGTCAGCCTCCTCCTGCCCCAGCAGAGCAGGCAGCTCTGTCCTCTGACCCTGCTCTTGACATTCTGATAGCTTTCCTTTTATATCACACTCTGGTAGGAGATTTTTTTTTTTTTCCCCCTTACAGCTGGAAAGGTCACTTCTCAAACATACCACCTGGGATGAATTATGTCTCTATTGATTTACACTCTCTTGTCTCAGCCACAAATTTCAGGGACTGTTTGAGGGCAGTACCCCGTTTAAAAGGGGAAAGAAGCAGGTACTTACAGTCATAATGCCAGCTAAAGCCCTATTCGTTTTCTGTATGTTGTTCCAAGTTTTGTCCTAAGATTTTAGCAGTGTTTCTCACTATGTACCCAGTGGGACACTGGTTTCAGAACAGCATGAAGATTAATTTCTGAAATGAAACTCATCAGTCCAGGAAAAGGAAAAAAAATTGATACTCAGAATTCCATCTGCTTCATATAAAAGATTGATCTTTCTCCTTTGTTGTAACTCTGATTCTGTTTCCTTTGAACTAAAATCCTGGTCTCCATGCCTAAGGATATATACTTTAAAACTCTGATAATTTAACTAATAGTAATGAGAGATGCATTCAGATAATTTTTCTTCTGAGATCTAGTAGAGATGGATGAAAGCCTCAATTCAATAGGAAACAAGGAACACAATTACATTATTAGAGTTATTCTAATTTCTGTGTCTAGCCTTGACTCTGCTCCACATTGGGGTCTGCACATCTTGTACTGAATACCCTGTTCATGAAAAAAAGATAGGCAGGATCTTTAGGTTGTGGAGTGAGGGCTAAAAGTGAGGGTTTAGTGTCTTCAGGCAAAAGGAAGACATTAAACCAGCCCTTATCTCTTACTAAAGAAGAGCTACCCAGAGATGCCAAGTATACTCTAAGGCACCATAAATGTATGGCTATAATAAGATCTTTCTTAAAATAGGAAAGATAGGAAGGACAGCAGAATAAAATAGACACTACTATTGTTGTATGTATATACGGGACTGTATGACCAATGTGATTCAGCAACCTGTACACTCAGAAAAAGGAGTAATTATACCTCATTTGATTCAAATGTATGATATGTCAAGATCATTGTACTGTCATGAGTAACTAATGTAAAAAATAATTTTTTAAAAAAAGCTTGAAGATCTGGGGCTGGGGCTATATAGCTCAGTGGTAGAGCACTTGCCTAACATATGTGAGGCACTGGATTCTTTCCTCATTACCTCATAAAAATAAAATAAATAGAAGAGATTGTGTCCATATACAACTTAAAAAAATGAAGATCTCTTGGACAGTACATACTTCTTTTTTTTTAAAAATTTTTATACCCAGGATTTAACCCAGGGTACTTAACCACTGACCCACATCCCAGGCCTTTTTATTTTTTTAATTTTGAGACAGGGTCTCAGTTGCTGAGGCTGTCTTTTAACTTTAGATCTTCCTGCCTCAGCCCTCCCTGAGTAGGAAGCAAAATCACTGGGATTACAGGCACACCCCACCACACCTGGCTGACGGTAACAGTCTTCAAGAATGAAAATGAGTAGAAGCCACTTGTGAAAATTGATTCAGTATTTTTTCAATATCTCTGGTAAAGAGACATCAATAGATTGTTAGGCCCTGAAAGAAATCTGACTCTGCTAAGCAGAGGTATGTCAGGAAGAACTAACTAAATGGTGTAATATCCATCTGATATATCTGCCTCTTTGAATGATGTGACAGGAATCCTGTTTTCCAAAACTGGCCTTAGCCCTACCACTGTCAGACCGTGAAGCCGGTTGTACCATTGAGTGATCTGCCTATTCCAACACCTGACCTCATAATTGTTTCATTCTTCTACCTACTAAACCACTGAGAAAAATGTATATGAATACTTCTTATTTTTGTAATGTATCAATTGATGCAATTTTTTCATGGTCTCAAAGGAAAACTTTGAATAAGTTGAGTATGTGAAAACAACTCCTTCTTCCCTGGTTCTTGACCTTCAACTCTTAAGTTTTCAGAGAAAGAAGGTGGTACCACTTTCTTATTTACAGAGAAGATACAGAAGACTATGACATAGTGAGATCAGTGGAGCTGGAATTGAAGTCTGTCCTTTGTGACTCTGAATCCAATATTTTTTCTTGACTCATTCTCACAAGAACTTATAGTACCATCAGGATGTTTAAAGTTCCATTATCTTAAAAAGGCAGAAGTCCTGGGAATCTTGTCACTAGGTCTAATTTGGACACTCTTTATGAATAGCATTGAGGTTTATGTTGAGCTTATTTCATCCATGGCCTCTTAAAAAAAAATCTTCTATTCTCATTTTGACTACAGAGTCTGTTATATGATGGGATTGTCCTAAAAGAATGAATTGTTAAAATGATACTCCTAGGTCAGTCACTGAATTAGCAATGTAGATGGTGGTGTAAAGGTTGATCTTGGATGTGTTATTTTTTTCTAAGCCATCTTCTCATCTGCAAATGGGAATAATAATAGTAACTACCCAGAGGCTCTTAACCATTGAGTCACATCTCCAGCCCTTTTTATTTTTTATTTTGAGAAAGGGGCATGATAAGTTGCTAAGGCTGACCTTGCACTTGTGATCTGCCTCCTTCACCTTCCTGAGCTGTTGAGATTACAGGTGTGTGCCAGTGCACCTAGCTGGCAGTTATTATCTTGATGATACTGCTGAGAATGTTTTGTCCTGTTTTAGCTCATCAGAAATGCAAACATGTTCTCATCATTATGTCATTTCTAGGCTCTCTGATGCAAATTTCACTGTGCCAGTGTTATTTCTAGGCCACACATCAGCCTGGCAGATTCATTCATGACCTTGGAATATATGTTTTTGTCGTCTTTCATCGATGATGATTTTTGCTTTTGATTGACATAAAAAGCATCTTGTCTACTAAACCGAAGAAAAACCATCACTGGCGTTTTTATTTCTAGATGTGTCCGGAGAGCCCCATAAACACTGACCTTTTCTTTCAACTCTGTTTAGGATTTGATGCCTACTTCACATCTCGCACCCTTGAAAACAACAGAAGAAATGTGTGGTTTGCCGAGTACTGGGAGGAGAACTTCAACTGCAAGTTGACTATTAGTGGGTCAAAAAAGGAAGACACAGATCGCAAATGCACAGGTAATTTCATTGTCATTGTCCTTTTCCTGTGACTTGACGTGGCCAGCATTGAAATGTCTGCATAGTTGACAGAAGGAAGCTTGGCTGGAGACAAATTGAAAAAGTAAATTGAATTTTACTAGGATTGTTCAGAAAATAGAACAGGAGCATAAGTCTTGCAGGACAATAGAAGTACAGACAAGACTGTATTCTTTTCTGCCTGACCATCAAGCAGTAATTGACATTTTCATTGATTCTCTGAATTCAGAAGAGGTCACATTGTTTTGAACACTGTCATTGATGAGTATTAGTTCATCTTTTAGCCAGGGGTGTGAAGTCATTTTCACATATTCAAAAATCTCTAACAAATTTTATTCCAGTACTACATTTAACTATTACCAAGAATGGTATATTTGATTAAGGAAACAAAGTGCTATGAGTTTCTAATAATGAAATTTTCAAATGATTTGCATGATATCTAACTTAAAAAGTCAATTGCTAGTTAAAATACACTTAAAAATATTTACTCCTCCTTATATGTAAACTTATGTGAGTGGTCCAAATATGAATATGTATGCCTAAATAGAATAAGATATATTTCATGCTTGCATAAATAGATCAAAACATACACTTATGTCACGTATATCTAAAAAGAACAAATAAAATTTTTAAAAGAATGTGTGTTCAGGTAGTCAAAAAGAAAAATCACATTTATGCATGTATTCATTCATTCATAAGTGTTATTAAACAACCTCCTTTTCTGCTAAGAACTGTGCTAGGCATTTGTTGTTTCAGGATGAGTGAACCAGGTAAGGCTCTGCTTTCATGTTGCTTATAGTCCAGTGGGGGGAAATTTAACATTATTCCAGTGATCTAAGAAATAAAAAATTATGGACTGTGATACATATTCTTAGGGTTATATATTGCAGTCCATAATTATGTATATTATGAGGACATGTAATTGAGGAATTTGACTTATAAGGTGGAAGCTTTCTCAAATGGAGGGAATGATACTTTTGTTAAGATCTGAAGATGAATGGTGTATTAAGAATTGTAATGCAGAAATAAATAAATATTTTTTAAAAATCTGAAGATGGCTTAGGGAAGGAGAAAAATGGGTTGGAGGGTTTCTTATAGAAGAAAACAGGGCAAAGAGGTGTACTAAGAGGGATTACTGTAATTCTGAGGATCTGAAAGACAGAAAAATGTCTGAGATTGTGTGAACTGCTGCTGCAGGTGCCAAGAGATGAGAAAATATGAAGTTGGTTGGGATATACCTAAATTTATCCTGGGTTTTGGACAACCATGGAAGGATGTTACACAAGGTTATGACATTACATATCATGTTAGTAGCAGCATTCCTCAACTCTGTTCCAGTAGCCTTCAACATTTTTAATGGTGACCTTGAAAAATCATAAAATATCTCCATTAGAACCAGGGAAGGGACATTCAGGTTGGATAAAATTCTAGCATTGAGTTTTATCTTTGCAGTATTGCTCTTTGAATTCTGGTTACCTGGGTGCTATAGTTGAAGCCACTAGACAAGCATCTATGAATCAGGTGGAATGCAGGTAACAACATGGTACTAAGAATACAACGAAGAGTTGAGGACTTAATTCTCAGTTGTTTTCTGTGAAAACAAAGAAGATAGGAACAGAGATGTGAATAAAAACAGTGATATGAAATGAACAGGATATATATGGAAGGCAGAACAGTGAACTCTAATGTCACATTAATCACATTCTCCAGCCTATGTTATGTAACAATAAAGTGTTTTCAGAAATATGGCTCAATAACGATGGGGGAAAGGGAATAAAACTAATTCAATGGTGACTGGACCTAGGTGACACAAAGCTTTCAAGTGGAAACCAAAAAAATTAGTTTGACATCTGGATAATTTGTCTCTAAGACAGGGAACATTCAAGTGTACCAAAAGTATGCAGATGATTGATGGAAGTTTTCTGAGTTTTTCTAACATTGGATGTTCTATGGGCTATCTGGAGGTGGAACCGATTGTCTGGTGGGCATCAGGATTATTCCTGTCTCTGGAACAATCTTCTTACATGTTCCAGCTTGTCTTTTTACATGATCCAATGCTTTCTGTCACCATATTTTAGTGTTGGCTAAAATTGATAACTTGGGTTTATAGAAATGGGGTTATTCCCCAAATTGCCACCTTGTAAAAATGGAAACAGAGCTGTCTTCCTGTTATACTCCTTTTGTATGAATAATCCATGATTAAGTTTACTAAATTACCTGGAACCCCAGATTATATCTTGGTCTTTCTTCCCCCTTTCCGTTCTTCCCTTTTTCTCTGTGATAAGATGCACCATTTTGAGGGATGGCAAGTCCTGTTGCTATCATTCTTACTTACTCTTGCAGGGATGAGAATATGTGGATGAATTTGTCTTTGATCCTTCACTTTTTTTCCAAGTCCTACTAAATTTATATATTGCTTTGGTAGTATTTTCAAAATACTGCTTAAAAAATCTTGACACGTAAGTGTCAAGAATTGTAAGAAAATTGTGGCTAGTCAGAGGGAAAAGAATCACAATGAAGAGAAGGGACAGTTCCATTGCAGAGATGAATTCTTGAATGTATGGTGAGAACCTGAGTCTTAAGCTCGACGAAGGCAGGGGAGAAAGAAGCACAGGTGGATTTATGGATGTGAAAGATGTGTAAGGCAAGTTACCTTAGTAGCCAGCTTTTGTAACATTAAAAGAATGTGTGCTGGCTGGGGATGTGGCTCAAGCAGTGGCGCGCTAGCCTGGCGTGCATGTGGCCCAGGTTTGATCCTCAGCACCACATACAAAACAAAGATGTTGTGTCTGCTGAAAACTACAAAATAAATAATAAAAAATTCTCTCTCTAAAAAAAAAAAAAAAAGAATGTGTGCATTAGGAAGAAGCTACAAGACAAGGTGGCTTCTGGATGAGTGGTCTAGTTTTACAATCCAGTAATACAGTATATGTTTAGTTTAGTGTAGAGATAGCGATGTTTAGATATGAGGAATATGGAAAAGAGTCCCCTTTGTAACTTTCAGTTACTAAGTTCTGTTAAAGAATAACAGTATAATACTCCATGTTTGTGAGCACAAATTAAAGTGTAAACATTTTAACATGCTCATTAGCTATAATGAGTTATTTCTTACATATCAATTCCAAATAGACCATCATTGAATCAGTCATCTTTCAAGTCAAGCTTCAAAAATAAGGAGTGAGATCCATAATATTTGAAGAGACCAAATTCTTGGAGTCATGGTTTAATGATGAGTTCTAAAATTCCATGACAGTAAAAGATCTTGAAAGGAAGAATAATTTTTGAAAAAAAAAACAAATGAAGAAATATGGGATAAGCTGTGCATACCTCATAATTTAACTTGGGGCTAGAAGCATTTTTACTGATTATAGCCATGTACTCTTCACTCCTATAAATTATCCCTGTTCACTTAACATTTCCTTCAAGTAAGGGATGCTACCATGTTCTTTAATATTTTAAGAACTTCTCACTTTTCCTTGATACCTGGTTCAAGCTAGCTATCTTCCTCCTAGTTTCCTTAGCAGTAGCCTAATTTTTACCATTAAAGATAAAACATTGGTATGACCAGTCCTGCTCATGGGCCAGCAGCTCTCAAGCTTGAAGGCTTCCATCCCTTGAGGCATGCAAGTGGACAGTGGCCCAACCTTTCCCTGAAAACACAAACTTTATTTGGCAGGTGTTAAGGCCATCCATGCTACTTTATGGTAGAGGTACATTCTCTCATTGGGTGTCAGCTCTTCACACTATGAAGCAAGCCCTTCTAGAGGGTTCCCCACAGACTCTCTCATTTAGAGGCAGAAAGATCAGGTGTGACCTGTTTTCAGGTTGTGTCCACGTCCCTGCACTTACAGCCAGTGGACTAAGTGTGTTTACCATGAGACCTCCCAGTACACTACCAACACAAAGACCAGTTTAGGGTTTGACCTCATTGGGAATAATGTTTCTGCAGAGAGACTAAGGCCAAGGAAAGAAGGAAAAGTACTCAAATGATGTCACTGGAAAACAGATGGAAGCCAAGTTGTAGAGAGGACAATTCCCATACTAAACTGGTTAAGAAGGTTTTGGAATAAAAAAACAACAACAACTTGGAATCAAAGGAGTTAGGAACCTAAGACTATAGCTGTAAAAGTTTGAATAGCATTATTTTACCTCTCAAAATGACTTTTTTCTTCCTTTTTTTTTTTGGCTGAATATTGAATCCAGGGGTTCTTCACAACTGAGCCACTTCTCCAGCGCTTTTTATTTTTTATTTTCAGATATAGTCTCACTAAGTTGCTTAGAGCCTTGCTAGATTGGTGAGGTGTGCCTCTAACTTGTGATTCTCCTGCCTTAGCCTCCCGTGTTACTATGATTACAGGAGTGTGCCATCACACCCAGCTTCTTTCCTCATTTTTAAAATGAGGACAAAAACTTTAATTCTTAAATTGTTAGGCTTACATTAGATAATTCAAATATAGAACCTGAAATGACAGTGTCACCTAGTAAGAGCTCCATGTTGGTAATACTAATCTGTGGTTCTGGGCCTATTACTGTTGTCTGTAGGAATTTGTGAAGATTCCATCACCTGCATCAGTCTAGAGGAAAATCAAGGTATACTTCAAACTGCTGTGGAAAAATAAAGGCAGAGGTTTGGTTCAGCACATAATTGTAGATAGGAGCTCTTCACTGGGGTACATGTTACTGGGTGAGTGACTGATGGAGGTGCCAAAAGGTTTACACACAGGCATCACACAGTAGAATGTTCTGAGTGCAATAAGGTCAAGACCCAACAGATTTCAGCATCATGGTGCAGAGTCTGTGTCCAGGTACCACAGGGCTTGGATTTGCACTCCTTATTTACCAAATTCTTCCCATTTTACTGTGATGAGCTATATCCTCGCATGGCTGGTAGCATCCTCAAGGTCTCGGCTCCCAAATGCATTTTTCAAATCAAGAAGGAGATTCTGGGAATCTGCATGTGCCTGTTGCAGCCATAAAGATTATCACTCTGTCAAATCTATGGCTCACACAGAGCATTTGTCTAACTAACATCTTCTTTCTGCCAAATGCCACTTTGCGGATTCTGATTCATCAGTGTTACCTCTTTGCTGAAAATAAGGAACCAGCTTTTAGAAATCCATCATCCTGTGAAGGGGCAATTTGACTTTCAGAGTTGTGTTTTCCTTTTGTGATGACAGAGGATAAATGAATTGGCAACATTTTTTTTTAAACAACTCACATATTTCATTGCTTTTATTTCGAAGTCACAGGACAAGCCGATTTCTGTTTTGATTTGTGTGCTTCTCAACCAGTGTTCATTGTGGAAAGAGATTGGGGTAAAGAGCAAACTGGTAAATTCCATATTTTGTAAGGTCAGAACCATTAGCTGTGTTATCTTTCACACCTCATTTCTGAAACCTAGTAGTTTAAGTAAAGGTCTCTTTGTTACTGGTGCTGAAAATCCAATTCCTAAATACTGTAAGTGGACACACTGTCTATTTCTTAAGTCTTTCCTTCTCACTAGAACCCAGACCCATTGGAGCCTCCATAATTTGTTAACAAATTCTAGGACAAAAGAGTTACACTTAAGAAAGTCAAGTGCTTTGGGAATACACATGCAGAAACAATTTATGTCTCTACAATTAGCTTTTGTCATTCTTTTATTCTATTCTGAATTGACCTTTCATTATGACATAGATGCTGTATTGTGGCACCTAATTTGTGTAGCACGATTGAAGAATCCACATAAAAATTTGATAAATACTGTCTGACCCTTGATGCTTGGAGACATTTTGAAGTCCGTTGAATGGCAAGCCATGCAAGCTGCATTTTTACATCTCTTTGCTATCTCAAACCAAGGCTCAACACACATCAATTATGATTTATTCTCCATGAACATGTATCATAGGACTGAGTGTTCATATGCTGCTTTGTTAAATTTTTGGTTCTCTGACTCATCACTAAATGTCAGTCTTGATGAACATTTCTCTTCCCACCATTGTTCTAAGTCTTCCCCTACCTACCTCCTACATAGTTAGTTTCTGTTTTTGTGGTAACTGGAAACCTGTTAAATCATTAAGACTTTTTATTTGTTAACAAATTCATTTAAAGACAAACATTAAATATTAGTATCCTAGAATTGCCCCAGAAAGGTTAAAATATATAACTGTGGATTTAGTAAGACATTTTACAGCAATGATGGAGTTAACTTGCTAATAGAATTTAGATAGATGTCATTTAGCATAGGATTCCCCAATGTAAAATGATCTGAATGTCACATCAGAAATCTTTGTTCATCCTGGAAAATCTCTTGAAATCTTTTTTGAAACATGAAGTATTAAATGAAAATCATATGACCCAAAAGGATGATCGTTTCTAAACTTTGAGTTCCCAGATACTATAGTCAAAAATAGAGTTTAGTGTCACATTTAATCGAATGGAGTGCCATGTAAATGCTATAGCTTTATTTTTAATTCACTTAGATGTGAAATTTATTTTCTTAATAAAGTTCTTTTTAACAGGAATTTAGGAACTAAAAGATAAACTCTTTTCAATGGCAGCATATTACCAACTGTGTCAATTGTCAAAATTATTCCACTGGATGAATTTGAGAGAAGATAAGCAAATGATTAGACAATGCTTGATTCTGACAGCATAATTAGCAGGGTCTTTCCTGTGGTTGTACATGGTAATAGGCAGAAATCTTGATGAACAAAACCACCAGTTTAAAAAATAGAACTTGTGATCATTTGCTGCAACTTCACTTGGTTTTGCAAGTCTCCATTCCCGAGTTTTATAGAAAGTTAACCAACCTTATTATATTCCCTTTTCCTACCTGGTCTATGGGTCTGACCTTCAGTTACAATGAAGTTACAACTTTTTTCAGCCCAAGTTGTTGCAGTTCCTTGTAGGGTAGCTCCGCGCTCTGGCCATTGGTTTCTATGCATGGCTACTCGTATCCACAGATCCAACACCAGAAATGTACCTTGTCTGTTACTACCCTTCCTGGTGGATCTCTGAAGATTACCACCTCATGCATTTATGGTGCTAACCTCAGTGTCCCGGGTTCGATTATCATTTTGAGGACCTCTTGGACCCTCCTGTCCTCATGGTTCAGAGGGTTGCAGAGCCTCAGACCTTTGCCTCAGCACTTAACCTTCATAGTCCCCTCAGCCACTCCTTTCTCATCTTCCAATCCTGAATGTCTTTAAGGAGACTGGGAAGGGAGACTAACTCAGATGCCGTCTTCCACATCTATTGCATATGGCATGTACTTTATATCCTGAATCCTGTAGAGATCCATTTTTTGAAGCTTAGAGCCTCATATTGACCATATAACACTGACTTTTAAAACTCAAAAAAGTTGATCTTCCTTTCTGCTCTTCCCTTCATTTTCTCACTCCCCCCTTTTTTCTGTCTACCCCACTCCTTCACCTGTGTATTCTCCTATTGTCTTCTGTTCAATGATAACCATCCTCCCTCAAAGCAATGAAGAAGAGTTTGGAATTTAGACAAAAAACTTGGGAGGAGAAATGCCAAGCACATTCATTAATGTAACATTAACATGTTAGAATATCATCTTCGAACACCAAAGTACAAAAATTAGAGCATGCCAGACCCTTGTCTTCAAAGAAATAATGCAGTCATAGCACTGAACTCATAAACTTTTTCCCTGAATCTTGACCAGATGCCCCAGGTGGGGGCTAGTTATCTTCACATTTATGAGTTCGCTATTTGTAGATGGACCCTGCAGTGGATGATTTCTTCCTCTGCCACCATCCCTAAGAAGCATGGAAAGGGGTCTTCCCCCCCCCCCCCCGCCTTTTTTTTTTTTTTTGAGAGAATTTTTAATATTTATTTTTTAGTTTTCGGTGGACACAACATCTTTATTTTTATGTGCTGCTGAGGATCGAACCCAGCGCCCCGCGCATGCCAGGTGAGCATGCTACTGCTTGAGCCACATCCCCAGCCCAACTTTCCCCCTTTTAATGCATGTCCCATTCCCTCAAATTCCACTTTTCCTGTAGCACCTCAAGGCACCCACAAGAACTGTGCTCAGAACTCTGTGCAGAATCAAACCAGGCAGAGGGATACCAAGTTGAAAGGAATACCCAGGTAAAACTGTTTGCATCAATGCTACAAGCCGCAGTTATTTGAGCTGTTTGTCATTAATTTCTCATTAACACCAGCATGCAGTGGCATTAAAGATGGGAGTTACAGCCTTTCCATATTTGGAAAAGATGTCAGGCAAGGCCACTCATGAAAAGAAATTCCTAAACTAGGCAAATTATTGTGTATGCATCTTTTAAGCAATGATTCTGATAAATAAAATGTCTCAATGTAAGTATAAATAAAGTGGATGCTTAGAGTCATTTTAGGAGGGATAAGAAAGGATGGTTGAATGACTCATCAAGTGTCTTCAAGAAAATCAGAATGGAGTGTAACTTCCCATGGAGTTTCTGGAATAGAAGTTTCCAATCCTCTCTCCATCCCCAAAGAGAAATATGGATACTAAAAGCATTTTTGGATTTTATAGTCTGTGCAAAGTCATAATCACATTTCTAAAAAATAAAAAAAGCTCAGAAGATAATTGTCAACTACATATAAAAAGCCAGATTAAAAACTTCACAAGTTCCTTCTAACTTTGTCTCTTTATTTTCAATATGGGAGATCCCAAATGGGTGGCCACATGGGGAGGCTTCTAATTTTCTCATCCTCAAATAATATTTATTATTTACCTTCCTAAGCACAGAAAGTTCTGTGCTGGTTTTAAATACAGTCTTTATTTATATAGAGACATGGAGTTCCAGCTGTAGGCTGAAGCCTCATGGTTTTGCTCGTAAGACAGGTGAGGATTTGAGGCATCAAATTGCCTGAGTTTAATGCTAGCTCTTTTTATTACTGTGACACTTCAGGTGTCTAGTCAGCTTTTTTGCTGCTGTGACCAAAAGACTTGACAAGAACAGTTTGAGAGGAGGAAAAGTCTATTTGGCACTCGGAGATTCATTGGTCTCAGTCCCTAAATGGCTGACTCCATTGCCCTCTCAGCCTCAGGTGAGGCAGCACATCATGGTGGAAGGGTGTGGAGGTAGAAAATCACTCAGGATATGGCCATAGGAAGCAGAGAGCTCCCCTAACTAAGAACAGAATATTGACCCCAAAGGCACCCCCCCAATACCTACCCACTTCAGCCACACCCTGCCTGCCTACAGTTACCACCCAGTTAATCCTTCAATGGAATAACACACTAATTAGGTTAAGGGGGACAGTAAAGACTCCTTTCCATGCTTCTTAGGGTTGGTGGCAGAGGAAGAAATCATCCACTGCAGGGTCCATCTCATAACCCATTCATTTAACTTCTAAAATTTTTTGCATTGTCTCATACACAAGGTTTTGGGGGACACCTATATCTAAACCATAGCAAGTTACTTAAACATTCTCATACCACTCCCATTTTCTCATCTGTAATGTAATAATTGTAATTTTCCCTGCTGTGTGGGATCTTTAATAATAATTAAATAGAACAACACTGGTGCAGATGCTTCTTGCTTACTGGCCTCATGCGCCATCTTGGTGGATGATGTTGACGGTGGTGACTGATACAAACTTTTCCATTTTTTTAAAAGAGCTTTCCATGATACATATTGCCAGTTCTTCTTTGATTTTCATGACAGTCCTTACTCTTCCTTTACTTGAAACATCCTTTATCTTATGAATTGTGCTATACACATCAGTACTATTCTGTATGTTTATCATTCCAGTGGATCCCCTAGAAACCTTGTGAGCTAAAGAAGGCAGGTATCGTCCCTCTTATACAGATTAAAACAAAACTCAACCTTTAAAAATTCATGATTTTTTCTGAGAACATGGCCACTAATGAGAAGTATGCATATATATCAGCAGCTAATGTTGTGCATTCATTTTCTCATGCATTCTGTCATTCATTTAATTATTCAGCAAATGGATACTGAGCGGTGGCACAGGACAAATGAATGTGCTGGGCAGTAGATGACAGGCATGGCCTTTGCTTTCAGGAGTTTATATTACCATATAGGAGGCAGGAAGAAAACTCTTATGTAGTTTGTGAAATAATTACAAGTTGTACTTAGTGCTATGGAAGCAAAAATTAAGAGTTTGAACTGGAAGGCTCCTATTGTTCCAAGAGTAGATTGTCAGCAGAGACGATCACAGCCTCGAGGCTGTCTGTAGGAGATTATTCCCAATATGCAGAT
Source organism: Marmota flaviventris (assembly GCF_047511675.1). Classification (NCBI taxonomy): domain Eukaryota; kingdom Metazoa; phylum Chordata; class Mammalia; order Rodentia; family Sciuridae; genus Marmota; species Marmota flaviventris. Next base: position 12,548,246 of record NC_092517.1, read on the forward strand.
GGTGAAGTCGAGGCTCAGATGCATTAACGGAAAGGTAAATGTAGCTCATTACTCTTAGTGCTTTTTCTCTTCTGATGCCTATCTGCCTTCCAAGACCCTTAGGGAATATGAATAGATGCTTTCAAATTTGGGGATAATTTTATTGTTTTGTTGATAACCAGTCCCTTTGCTTTATGATACCCAGGCCAACAGGGCTCTATTGGGACAAGCTTGATAATGATCATCAATTGATCCCTTTCAGTCATCACTAATGAACAGTTTAGTGGAGAAAGGAGTTATTCCCTTTCTTATTTCCTGAACTCAAAGTAGGGTAATATATTCCAGTTTAAGTTTAGATTTTATTATATTGATGAAAAATCTCATAAGTGTTTTGCAGGAAGGAAGAAGACAGAGGATTCAAACTCCTTGTCGCAAAGCAACTTGATAATACGATAGGGAATCACAGCCATGTGTACAGAATTCTATGTGGATATGTCTCCCTCACTTTGGTCCTACTGCCCCCTATGGACCAGGCAGACAGTCTTGCAAATTTATTGAAGCAAAGTGTAGAGATTGAATTATTGAGAAGCCAAAGCTGTACAGAATAATACTTTCAAGTGGAGTGCTACCAGTATTGGAGTAGCAGATATAAATCCAGCTTCCAAAGCGGTCCAGGTCTCTGGAAGAAATGCACAATTGACTGTGGAAGAAAAGTGTTGAATTATAAGATGTAGTTTCTTTTTTATTTGAGGAATAACCCAACCATCTTATTACAAGTTTTGGACAAATTTGTAACAAATGGCTGTACTTTAGAATCCAATTTTTTTAAAATACAAAAGACAAAAAGAAAAAGATTTCAATAGCCACACTGAAGCAGCTCCCCTCTGTGCATACAAGTGTACAAAAAGGAAATCACTGGAATGGCTAGTTATTAGACTTCCAATGACTGCCAGCCTGACTATTAATGTGACTATATAAATCACACATCCAGCAACAAGTGTATATCAGTAGATTTTCTCTTTTCTTGGACTAGCTTTAAGATAGCAGAAATAATTTTGAATTTTAAACACTCACAGCTTAGTGATATTTGTATCTTGCAAAATTAATCCCTGTTACTCTCAATATTGAGGACATTTCAATGGCCAACCCATTATTTATTGGAATAAGGCTGAGACCCTCAGCATGGTCTCTGGGATCCTATAGACTCTCATGCTCCTGTGCTCTGACCCTCTTTCAGTTCTGTGGGGGGATCTGCATTCTCCCTACCATAGGACCTTTGCACATGCTGTTCCCTCTGCCTGAAATTCCTTTTCCTCACTGCAATTTTTGACTAGTTTATACTCACCTGCTTGTCATTTCTCATTGTGCCACTTCTTTATAGAAGCCTCCTCTAAAGTCCCACAGTGATCTGTGGTTTACTGTCTACTCTCCTGCCTTTGCTCATCTTTCCTTCTGAAAGGCACTTGTCCAACTCGTGATGACGTACTTTCCATGTGAGTATGTGGAATTTTCTTTCTCCTGTTCTAAGCTTCAGGCTTAGTGAAACCTAGCCCTTACTCCTCTGTTTCTGCCTAGTTTCCTTCACATCTTCAGCCCCAGCTCAGATGGAGTACGAGTTTAATAAGTAATCATTAAGGAATTTTTACTTTCCATGCTTAAAAGCATCTGCTTTGCATGAAACAGTTCAATGCAATTGATCGGGTTAGAAGAGGAAGGGCAGGTGATACACACCTGCGTGTTCTTGAAGGTGCCCAGATTGCTGTACTTCAGGCACCATAGTGGCATCACTCATTTGAAGGATCAGCCCGGGAAAATAGGTTTAATCAGGGGCTTTGTAGGATTTATTGGTCTGTATGTGTTAAATATTTTCTAAGGCTCTTATGTTGTTTTGTAGAAGACACAAAACGAAAATACCAAGATCTGAATTTGTTTGTATTGACTAGTGTTCCATTTAAAAGAAAAAATGCAATAATTCCCAAATTGAATAAGTTATAATATCCTTTAACTGTTGTTCTCTTAAAAAAAACAAAACAAAAAAAAAACTACAGGAACAGACAACTGAAACAAATGCATCAGTGTGGACCATAGCCTTCCCTTGATTAGTTGTCATTTTCATTACTAAAGAATAGTTGTATTTTATGTGCAACTAGGAAAAACTCAGATACAGGGTTAAAACCATAATACTAAAAAATAACAAAATAGACAATATAATTAGATACTTTGTTAAATGACAGTGTCTTCCAAAAACATAGGCAAGTGAACACAAATCTAAATGAACAAAAATTGTTTTCATAAACTTTACACTGAAGATTTTAATTTGGGGCATCTTTTTAAAAATAATCCTAATAAGCAATATTTATTGAATACTTGCAATATGCCAGTCATTAGCCCAAGCAGTTTTCACAGATCATAATCATTCCCCAAATGGTTATTACAGTTTTATGTTCACTTTTGAGTTGATAAAAGTTTAAATTGGGTTTCAATTTTTTTTTTCTGCTCACAGAAGCTCTGAGATAGTGTTATTTCTGCTATTTAATAAATAACAGAGAGCAACAGCAGCTTGCCCAAGTTCACACAGCATCCTCCAGGCTGAGGGAACTTAGTTAAACCCCATGGGTCCCTCCATTAGAAAAATGACCAAGGCAGAATTCCCACCCTGAGTCTGGCCCACCTAGATCCCTGTGCTTCTACTTATTTCCTCTGTTCTGCATGGTGCTCCTGGATTGAGACAACTCAGAGTAAAAATGGGCACTGCTATGTCCAGGACATTTAGTACTATCCACCTAACACCTGGGAAAAGAAGTGGAGTGACACATGTGACCACAGGACCTCAGATTTCTGCTGTTTTTTTTTTTTGTTGTTGTTTGTTTTTAACATCTGCCTAAATCTAGAGTTTGACAAGAGTCCTATTTTAGAGATTTATTGGCTATTGTGTTTCCCTGCCTATGCAAGGTGTCGCCCATTTGGTCATTGAGTTTCTTTTTACCCAAGCATAGGGAAGGGTGTGACCCAAAGAAAAGTGACTATCGTTGAAAGAGAGATTGTACTGCTCTGATGGAGATGGTTGTCTGAAGCTCCAGGGTATGCCCCACTATCTCTTTCCTCTTGGGACAAGCTCTTAGGTTATTTGTTATGTCTCTTCTGATTTTAACCCTCTGTGTGTACTCTTTTATTGAAATACTGGATCATATCTCCTGGGCACTCTCCTACCCATGAGCACTCCTGGAGACTAAGACTTTCTCAGGATATCACTGGGGTTTATGATCCTGACTTGTAGTACATACGCAGGAAATAATTACACTGTACTTTAAAATCCTATATATGAAACTTACAGGGCTGGCATGGACTGAATCAAAAATTATAATAATTCTCTGAGCCCAACATAATAATAATACAAATCTCATGTGTGAGGCGGTACAAGAAAGTATAGGGGTGAAATGATTGGGCTATGAGAGCCTAAATATAATTAATATATTAATCTACTCTAATGGATTACCTGGTGGTAACTATAGGCAGGTAGGGTGTGGCTGGAGGAGGTAGGTCACCGTGGGCATGCCTTTGCATATATATTTTGTCCCTGATGAGCAGAGCTCACTCTGCTTCATGACAGTGGTGTCCTTAGCTGCTTCCCTCCGCCACACCTTTCCCGTGATATTCTGCTTCACTTGTGGCCCAGACCTCTGAAACCATGAGTCAAATAAATTTTTCCTCTGCTTGTTCTTCTCGGGCCTTTTGGTCACAGGGACAAAAGCTGGCTGACATGGGTTGATCATCTTGAATGTTTTATGACAACCCAGTGATTTGACAGACTATCATCTGCTGACTCTTTACTCTGTTTGCTTCCACAGTTTTCAGGTTTATACAAAGCATATTAAGGAAATATTGGAAGGCCTTTTGTTTTTTGCTTATATGGCTTGCTTCCTTAGGATATTTTCCTAGAACTTGTAAAACAGAGAAAAATGAGGACTGTAAAGCCCAATCACCTTAAAGTTTCTTTCATTTCCTGCTCATACTAGCACTGAAACCAGACAGCAGTGATTGTACACCTCTCTGCCTGTTTCCTAATTTATGAATGTGATGGTGTGCATACTCACCTGATAGTTTTGTTTTGCGTTTAAGGAGAAGCACTGCATTAATACATATAAAGTGCTCAGTACAATGCCTGGCACATAGGAAGCCCTCTGACAAGTGTGGTAAATGCACATTGTCCTCCCCCCCACCCCCTTAACTGATCCAAAGAATATAAACTTTTTTTTAGACAATGGAAATATATTGCCAAGTAAAATTCTGAAAGCACCATCCTAATTTATTCAGCCGCTGGCAAAGCCACTAAAATGTTACCTCTGTTTCAAATGTGTTTCTTGGAAAACTTGCAAGATTGAATATTTTTTCCCATATGTTGGAGGACTGATTTACCTGTTTTATGAGAGGCATTTTAGAGCCTTGAAATTGTTTTCGTATCCCTTATGTCATCTGATCACCCTACCACTCATTGGAGTCAGCAGAGCTGCTAATATTTACAGTCTACTGAAGAAAAACATAAAAGTAGAGTTCTGAAAGAGTTTAAGTGGCTCACTCTAAGCCACTACCATCTGGCAGAGCTGAGAGTTGAACCCAAGTGTTTGACTTTTCTTTGGTAAAAACTGATTCATAGAAGTATCATCTTTCTGGCATTCAAGGGTTAATATCATTTGTGTGTGTGTGTGTGTGTGTTAAGAAACAAAACAAGAGGGGCTTGGATTATAGCTCAGTTGGTAGAGTGCTTGCCTCGCATGTACAAGGTCCTGGGTTCAATCCCAGCATAAATAAATAAATAAATAAATAAATAAATAAATAACAAGAGTAATACTTTTCCCCATATAAATTTAAACCCTAGGGAGAATATCATTTCAAAATCTTATAAGCTGTGTCTGCTAGCTCACTTGGATACACAAAATAAACCTTACATTCTAAATATGTCATTTAAAAGATTTATTAAATGACAAAAAATTAGGTACATTTGGGGACATGGAGGAAGTTATTTCTTGTGTAGTTACAATTTAGTGGTTGTTGCCAATATAGAAATATTTTTATTATTTTTTTGTGTTTTGGTCCTTTTTTATTTAATATAATGATTTTTAAATAATGTATTTTGACATCATTCCGGCATTAAGGTATTCCCTCTTGGACCAGCTGGTCCTCCTAGTAGAAGATTTGCATGACCTGAGATATTCTATTCAAAGGTTTTGGGTAGAGGAGGCTACTACTTTGAACACCATTGTCTAATAAGTATGTGAAAAAAATTCCAATCACCATGATTCACTAGAAAAAAATGCTAATTAATCTACAATGAGATTCTATTACACATGGATAAAATGAAAAAAAAAATGGATAGCATCAAACATGGAAGCAGATATGGAGAAGCCACCAATCTTTTAAACACTGTTAAAATATGACGATTGGGGACATTGTTGCCTTCTTTAAAAGCTAAATATCCTGGAGACTATGATGCACAAGTCTACTCCTAAGCATCAGTCTAGGATAAATGAAGACACATGTCCCCAGACCCTTGTGTAGCGGTTCACAACTGCTTAATTTGTACTCAGTCCTCCTACGGCCAGTTCTCTCTGGGTCACTCATTTCTGCTTAGCTTGCAAGTAGAGGCACTGGTAATATTTTCAAAATATTTTTACGTAGAAAGTGATCTTGGAGGACAAATGTGGTAGGTTCTTATGGAACACAGGGAAGATTTGTAACTGGTCATCAAAATAAGAATAATACACCCCTCTGGAGTGAAGGTCATTTAGATACAATGACATAAAAGATTCCGTTTCCTAAAGCTCAGAATTTGACAGCTGTCACATAAGCACATTGTGTGTGCAGAGTCCAGCTGAACAACTCTCCTTCACCTCCACCGGACTTGAGGGGATCCAGTGCAAACAAAATTGTGCTGCTTCCTCTGCCTGGCTTTAAGCCCAGGGTCTAGTACCTCAACCTACTCAATGAAACTGTGGAAGGCAAACCTGTTATATGTGGGGCTTTTATTTTTTATTTAGACACAGGGTCTTACTGAGTTGCTTAGTGCCTTGTTAAATTGCTGAGGCTGGCTTTGAACTTGTGATCCTCCTGTCAGCCTCCTGAGTCGCTAGGATTATAGGTGTGCACCACCATGCCCAGCCCCTCAACAGTTGACTATGCCAAACTAGAAATAGCCCAGACGTCATATGGGAAAATAAGCAAATTCTACTATATCCATTAAGTGTAATAATATTGATAAAAATGAATTATTGATGCATGCAAAAAGTGGATAAATACAAATAGTATTATATAGATCAAGAAAAGCTAGACTAAACATTGTATGATTCTATTTGTTTGAGATACTTGAATAAACATAACTATAGTCCTAGATTTCAGACCAACAATTGTTTCTTAGTAAGAAGAGTTAATGATGAATAACAGGACACTGGCCCCCAACGTAATTCTGAAATAATAAAGAGTTCTGTGCACTGACATTAATAAGTTAAATTTGAACAGTTCACTCTTGACTTAGTATTTCAATGTATGCAAAATATACCTTCATTAAAAATATTTACACACTGGATTGGGAGTCAACTCTAAGCCATTTGTTATCTGTGTAATATTAGGTAAGTTATTAAACCAAGCCCCAGTTTTTCTACCTGTAAAATGTCAGTAATAATAATAGCACATAGGTTGATTAAATGAGATAACTCATGCTAAGTGCTTGAGGTAACTTTTGGAATATAGAAAAATATTGCATGAATGTTGACAGTGTAGTCCATCATATTTGCTATGAATAACAGATAACTCGAACTTGGTGCTTAGGTGAGAAGGGGCAGATGTATTTGGACCAGGATAGGAATAAGCTCATTATTATAGAGAAAGCAGTATGCATTCAAATGAAAACTTAATATTTGGAGCTCTGACACAATGCTATTATTCTCTAGTACTAACAAACCTCAGAGGCCACAAAACTAGGGTTAGGGGAGCAGCTTTGATTTGAGTAGTGTGGCTTTCCCTCTGAGCAAGCTCCCTGTGAGTTGTAAACATGAGACATGCATTAAGCCAGAAATGCTTTAAGGGCATTACAAGAGTACCAGGTGGGTTCTCCCTTCTGGCTTCCAGTGGAAAGCATTTTGTAAGAAAGAGTACACCCTGTAGGCCATTAAATAGTTTCACTTTTCTCATAAATGCCTTTATACAGTTGATTTGTTTTCATCACTATCCAAACACGGTCCATCTACCACATTTGTGAGTTATGTTCTAAAGTAAATTTCTTGTAACCTCAAAGTGTTCTCCATCTCTGTTGTAGAATTTCACACTTTTCGATTTTGCACCTTGGTTTACATTCTCTGTATTTTCTATTTAGTAAAAATTGAGTCAATAGATCCAGAAGCATGATTAGGTTCATGTGTTCCCCTCTCTCTTTTCTCTCTCCCTCCCTCTTTTTCTACCCCCCAACCTCCTCCTTCTCCTTTCTTTCTTGGAATATTTAACAGGTGATGTTATGACTATTGCATCATGTTACAAATTACCTAAAATCTGTATAATTTTGTGTGTTAAGATCAGAAGAGAAAGTGGTTATATTTGGGAGGCAGAACATTCTGGGGGCAAAAAAAAATTAAGGCAACTCAACTAATTTAAAGTTATATTTTAGTAAAACATTTTACATGCACATACACAAGCATGCATACAATGTTGTTTTCCAAGTTTAACAAATCTTGCTAATATCTAGAAGGAGCAGGAGAAGGAAGAAGAGTAGAGGAGAGAAGGACGGGGGAGGGAAAGGTAAATTGTGGTTCCAGTGTCTTCAGCCTACTGACATCATCTATTCTCTTCTCTTCTCCTTCCTTCCTTAATATTGGGGATTGACCTTAGGGGTATTCCACCACTGAGCTACATTCCCAACCCGTTTTTATTTTGAGAGAGGGCCTCCCTAAATTGCTGATGTTAGCCTCAAACTTGTGATCCTCCTGCCTCAGCCTCCCAAGTCTCTGGGATTATATTATGTTACTCATCTTTCATGATTGTTCCTCCTGTTTTTAGCAATCATTGTAAAAATTGCACAGCCTATTATTTTTATCTCGCATCTCACTGCATTAAATAAATTGATTCCTGAGTGTTTTGATAATTCAGCCTTAATACAGTTTCTGGAGTGACATATGCAGAATTTGGGTAGGCTGTGGGTCGAGAGGCTAGAAATCCAAGGATGGATTTCTTTACTCAGTTCTGGAATGAACTCTTCCCCAGTGACTCTATGGGTTATAAAAAAAAAAAGAGCACTCAAACCCTATAAACAAAAATTTGACCTAAGAATGTAGAGGAGAGAAGATGTATGTGAGAAATTAAAACAAATTATGCATTCTTCTTTCAGAAACCATAGCTTTTTGTTTAGTAGCAAGGTACATTACATTTTATGTTTTAGTTTTCATAGCGAACATTGTGATTAGCTTAGCTGAATTGGTTGGCATTATCCTTGTTTTAGTTAGCTTTTGCATTACTATGACCGAAATACCTTTCAAGAACAACATGGAGGAGGAAAATTTTATTTGATGCTCATGGCTTCTGACTTCTTAGCCTGTAGATGGCTGATTCCGTAGCTATGGGCCCAAGGTAAGGCAGAACATCCTAGCAGAAGGGCATGATGGAAGAGTGATATTTCTGCATTCATGGTATCTGGGAGGCAGAGAGGGCCAAGGGTAAAGGGGATATGGGGGTGGGGGATGTACCCTTCCAGACCACCCCCAGTGACCCACGTCCTCCAGCTATACCCCACCTACAGTTACCACCCAGTTTTCTGTTCAAATGAGGATGGACTGATGAGGTTACAGTTCGCATAACCTTAGCATTTCACCTCTGAATATTGCTACATTAACTGAAGCTTTGGGAGACACCTGAGAGCCAGAGCAGAACAATTCTTAACAGACTGCTCTTGGCAATAGAGAAGTTCCTTGGTTAAGGCTCTCTGGGGATCTTCTACATGTTTGGGGCATTGACCATGGGAGGTGAAACATCTCTCCCTTTTAATGTGCACATGGGACCTAAATCACACTCACCACCCTATTAACCTAGCATTATTTATTGCTTGCATTTTTACATACACTTACCTGGAAATTGAAAATGGAACTGTCCAAGTAAATGTAGTTTTAAGTGAAAATTGAAGAGCCCTCCAGGAAGCATCCTGGAGAAAAAATGGATAGAAATGGGGTGTTTTGGCTAGAAACGGTTTCTCCTTTGCTGGAATTCTTTTAAAATCTTTTAACAATGCACATCTATAATCCCAGTGACTCAGGAGGCTGAGGAAAGAGAATCCCAAGTTCAAAGCCAGCCTCAGCAATTTAGTGAGGCCCTAAGCAATATAGCAAGACCCTTGTCTCTAAATAAAGAATAAAAAGGGCTGGGGATGTAGGTCAGTGGTTAAGTACCCCTGGGTTCAGTCCCTGGTACCCCCCAAAACAAACAAACAAACCCTTACCTTTAACAAAGTCTTCATTATTTCAGTCACAGAACATTGGGATATTAATGGTTCAGTTTCAAATAACTCTTGTTCATATAAGTTGGGAGGTCCTGTGGCCTTTTCACTTTGTAGTTTGGTTGGTTGGTTATTTTCCCCCCCTCAAACCAATGAGCTTTATTGCCTGAAGATTCATAGGTCTTCATGAGTAGGCACACAGTTTGATCTTACATTAAGCATTATTTTTCTGAGCCACTGAGTAAAGAAAGCATCATTGGACATGGAGTCGGCATGTACATGGATGGCCATGCAATTCTCTGTAGAAGGTCTTTGTCACTCAGTGAATGGACTCCTCAGGTAACAACTTATTCGGGGTACATGCTAACTTATTTGTCTATCTTAAATAACATGTGCTTGGGATTTCATTGGATAATACACATTAATCAAAATAATGTCATGGTTAAAGACCAGATGCTAATTTCTTTAATTATTTCTTAACTCTCATGTTGCTAAAATTCTTTTATGTGGTTTGGTTTTTCTGCCAGGCTCTCGGCAATTGTACTGACTAAAAAACTCAGTGAAAGTTCAGGGAAGGATATAATAGTGGCTGCCATAACCTTCTGTTTCCTCCTGTAGGGAACTCTAGTGAAACTTTAGTGAGGATAAGAAAATGTGAATAAAAATCATGGCTTGCATTAACTTGAAGATTATTTGTGATTCAAAACTAAAGCTGTGGGCTGGAGTTGTGGCTCAGGTAGAGCGCTTGCCTAACACATGTGAGGTGCACTGGGTTTGATCATCAGCACCTCATAAAAATGAATAAATAAAATAAAGGTATTATGTCCAACTACAACTAAAAAAAAAACATTAAAAAAAAGCTGAAAATGAAAAGAATTAAAAGGGTAACCTCAAGCACATCACTTTTCCATGTTTAGCTGGGGAGGAAACTATTTGGTTCACTGTCTATAGTGTGCAATGGGGAGTAACAGATGGAAATCAATGGAAAAAATGATAGTATCTCCTCCCAGAGGGTATTAAGAGATAAAAGTGAAACCATAAATGTGCTTTTCATAAGACGTGGCCACAAAAAGTCTACAAATAAACACACAGTGCCCATGGTGCTAGGACCGACTGGGACCCCATCATCCTTTTCCCAGCTTGCTTATCCCATTCAGTTCTCACTCATCGTTACCTAGGAATAGAGGCACAGTTCTGTTCCTGACTCGATGAAGCTCTTCCAGTTTTCCTTCTGTTGATAATATATTTTGCAAGGTCATGGATATTTTTACTTTGGGATTCTGTAAATGTGGTCACTATAGAAGATGCCACTGAAATAAAAAATTGTAAATACCAAATCTTATTTTGCCATTAACATTCATCGTGAGAGGATAAAATGCGAAGTCCACAATTATTTCTCTGTTTCTAAGTTATAGAAGGGATAGCAGTAGTATCTTGCTGAGGTGTAACTGTATCCATATTGTATTTTCAAAATGTTGCAACTTTTCCTAACACTTTCTGGTTCTAACCACCCCGCTGTTGCTGTATCCTCCATATTCAGAATCTAGCAGTTTTGTGGCAACCAAAATGTACCCTCTTTTTAAAAATCCTACAACATTTTTTTCTTTATTAGCATATTTATCCTTTTTCATAGATCCAAACATCAGTTAATTATATATCTCATTACTCAGGACTTTCACCTCAGAAATATTTGAGTGTTGATATTCAATAAAATAAATTTGCTTAGGGATTCCACCTCTTGGGTCCCCTTCTTCCTCCGGGAGAAGTCTTTTCTGCTGTCCTTTAATAAACTTCTAATTTCTACTCAAAAAAATAAAATAAAATAAAATAAATTTGCTTAATGTGAGGTTTAGGAGTGCTACCAGGTGCCTTCTCAGTATAAAAGGCAGATCAGTCTTTTAAAAGGGCCCTTAGCACCAAATGTGCATTATTTCAGAAAGGGCTTTGCAGTGCAAATAACTTGAATTAATATTTGAAATCAGAATAAAAATTGCCATTTTTTTCCCTCCTTTAGAAGCACCAGGGAAGCAGTGGGCCAATTGTTTCAATGCTCTGGACCTTCCTGGTATTTGTATCTAAGTGTGTCTTAGCAGACATTTTTATTGGTTTCCAGGTCTGCCTAGTGCTCTCGCCCCCCCCCCCCAAACATCATTATTTATATTAATAATTTCATGTCAGTGAAATTATTTGTTCAATTTCCACTTCTCTTCCCTAACAATTTGCAGATGCTTCTTCACTGAGGCACATATTCCGAGAAGGAGTGTGTTTGTTTGAATGTGCAAGTTAAGCAGGTACTTCAAAGAAATGCCCTCACTAGCAGTACAAACATTAGAAATTTTGATAGCAAAAGTATTTATGGATTATTCTTGTGTAGGGCAACTGACAATTTATTCAACAGAGGGTTAAAAGAGTGTGCATTTTGAAGATAAATACTGGACTCGAAGTAAAAGTAACAACAGAAGCAGAAAATCAGGAGACTTGGAAAGCTAAGCCTCTTTGCATGCTGGAGGACAGAAGATAATGCCTCAAAGTTCTCATTTCCTCTAAACCCCTAGACTCTTTCCTGGGAAATATGACGAAAGGGATGAAGTACCTATATAAAGAAAGTAAAAGTGTGAAGGAACAAAACAGTGTCTCATGTAATCGGAAAGGTTGAAAGAAGGAGCTGTTAACTGAGAATTAATTGGAAATGCTTTTTTAAAATTTTTTTTGTTGTTGATGGACTTTATTGTCTTTATGTGGTGCTAAGGATTGAATCCAGTGCCTCACACATGCCAGGCAAGCGCGCTACCAATGAACCACAACCCCAGCCCTGGAAATGCTTTTTTAAAAATTCTGTTTCCAACTGTGTTGTTGAAAATAGTTAGTGCCGCATTCCAGCGTGTTGGTAATGTGCTTAATGGTACTCCATTAGAATGTTGCGAATTGGTGCATAAATAGTGCATAAGCAAACCTAGAAGATATTGAGTATCAAGCTTTAATAAGTGGTGGAACGATTTAATATACTCCATGAAAAAAAAATGTAGGGGCTGGGGTTGTGTCTCAGCGGTATAGCACTGGTCTAGCACGTGTGAGGCCCTGGGTTCTATCATCAGCACCACACATAAATAAATAAATTAATTAAATAAAGGTATTGTGTCCAACTAATAATTAATAAAATCAATTAATAAAAAATATTAAATAAAAAACGGGTGTGGTGGCACACACTGTAATCTCAGTGGCTCAGGAGGCTGAGGGAACCAGATAACAAATTCAAGGCCATTCTTGGCAACTTAGTGAGACCCTAAGCAACTTAGCAAGACTTCTATCTTAAAAATAAAAAAGGGCTGGCTTAGTGATTGAGTGCCCCTGGGTTAAATCTCCTGTACAAAAAAACAAAACAAAATAAAACAAAACAAAAACCAAAAAATGAAAAACAAATGGAGGGTGATTTTTTTTAGGCTTAACAATCAGCTCAGATGTATTTTCATGTCCCCACCACATATTCATTATATCATTGTGGATATATACTGTGTATTTTTCTCAGTCCTATACAATAAATACAATAATTGTGGAGTATGTGAGGAGGGAAGGTTTTTATGTCATTGACTAATCTCATGGTAAGAGCAAATAACTTTGTAGAAGTTTGCCAGGAACTCTTTTCTTATTTTTCAGGATTAGAATTGGGTTCCTTAGCTGCTCCTATAACTGTCCCTCAGAGGAAATGGCTTGGGTGACATCAAGTCAGGATGAGCCTCAGGAGACATCCACCAACCCTTCCACGGGTAACCACCAATATTTAAACAGAATCAGATTTCAGTTAGGAAAGGAGGTGCAGGGGCTTGCAGATAACTAGCCAGAGACTGTGGGGTTGATAAAGAATTGTGTCTGTCCTACTAGCGAAAGTAATATTAAAGTGTTTTTTACTTTTTAAATGAACTTGCCATTTCTGATTTTCTTGACATAAGGTTAAGTTTTTTCCAGTTCTGTTAGAGTGACACATTTAACCCTTAAGTCTTCTCAAATCCTTCAGTACACTAACATGCCTGGTGATCCTCCAAGACAGGGATAGATGCCGAGCTGTTTTTCAAATAATAAAATATTTTGTTATTGTGAATAGTTCAGTTATTTTCAGAGCATTCCTTCTGGGACAAATGTCTTCATGAACACAGTTTACATACTGTTTTTATTAGTCTGAATTCATTTAATAGTATATATTTTACAATGGCCATAATGCCTCCAATAGTGCATTTTCTAAGTACCATAAAATATGAGAAATTTGTGAAGTATCATGTTACAAAGTTAATATTTAAAATGGTTAGCTTATAAAATAAGTACAATGGTAATGTTAGAAAAGTAAATACCACAGTATAGCAAAATGACATTGTTAAGATCTGGTTGGTGGGCTCACTGTGAATTTCTTTAACCTTTATGTTTTATTATATTTTTTATAATAGAAGGTTGCAATATAACCAAAAGTCATATAACAAATAGAACAAAACAAAGTATCTTTCATATACTCAAAATCAGTGAGAAGATAAGTGGAAAAGAAAAAAATATATATATGGGGGGAGTTAAAGAGAAGGTACAGTTCAAGGCCACTTTGGACATAAATGTGTGTGTATACATATGTGTGTATAGAGAGCTAGATATATAACTATATTCATATTTCTCTTTATATATGCGCACATGCATATATGTGTTCACACATGCACACATGTATATGTATATATGTACATAAATATATACACACATACACATGTGAGTAAATTAAATACTCTGGCTGAAATTTTCAAGCAACACTTTATAATCTATATGAGAAACATTTTAAAACACTATCAGAGGAAGCCAAATAGATGTGGGAAAATTAAAAGACATGAAGGAAGATATCTTCATTAAGATGTCTATTCTAGGTAAATTCATTAATAAACATGAGGGAAATTCAGTAAACATACCACCATATTGTTTGACTCATTGTTTGGAATCTAAATAATTGTTAAAGGCTATTTCTAAAAAAATAAGCAAAAACGTCCAGGAAAATTAAAAAAAAAAAAATATGCAAGGACTGGGGTTGTAGCTCTTTTTAAAGAGTTCTTGCCTAGCATGTGTGAGGCACTGGGTTTGATTCTGAGCACCACATATAAATAAATAAAATATAGGTCTATCAACAACTAAAAAATATTTTAAAAAAACCCAAACAGATGAACAGTTATGGTAGGAAAGGGGCTATCTCTACTAGATATTTAAACATGTTATTTATCCTTTATAATTAAACTTTTGTGTTAGTGCATGAATAGATAGAAAAGAAGCAGATTTTGATAATCCAGAAATAGAAGCAGATTTTGATAATCCAGAAATAGAAGCAGATTTTGATAATCCAGAAATATACAGAGTTGCATATAGAAATTTAATATGTAATGAGAGAAAGTGACTGTTGTGTGTTATTAATAGAACATCCATTTGGGCACAGTGGAGCATACCTCTAAACCCAGCCACGCTGGAGGCTGAGGCAAGAGGATCACGAATGTAAAGCTCACCTTAGCAACTTAATGAGACCCTGTCACTAAGTGAAATATTAAAAAAGGTCCAGGATGTTGCTCAGTGGTTAAGCACCCCTGAGTTCAATCCCCAGTACCAAAACAAAACAATGCAATGTCCAAAAATTATTTTTACAGTAACTGCATGATCGGAAGTAAAACAGTTATTCATTCTTCACTACACACCTGAATATATTCCAAGTCCATCAAATGTTGATCTTTACATTATAGAGTTACTAGAAGAAAACATAAGGGGAGGGGAGGGGAAGGGGGGATAGGAAGGGCAGCAGAATAAAACAGACATTATTATTGCTGTATGTATATAGGTGAATGTATGACCAATGTGATTCTGCAACTTGTACAATCAGAAAAATGAGAAATTATACCCCATTTGATTCAAATGTATGAATTGTCAAGATCATTGTACTGTCGTGTGTAACTAATAAAAAAATAAATTAAAAAAACCCATAAATGGAACCTGAAGTGGTACATTTTTTTCTTGCCATGATTGAGAATCCAGATGTAATGAGGGAAAAAAAATCAATAAATTTTATTAGACAAAGTTTAATGGAACAAAATTGTATTAAAAAAGCACGAAAAATATTTGCAACTTAATCTCTAAGAATTAATCTGTCTAATGCAGTTTTTAAAAATAGAAAATAACTTAAAATTAAATTGTCTCAATTATGCACAATTTGCACAAAATAGAAACCATTTGCATCTTTCTGTGTGCAAAGATGTTTCAACTCCCACATAAGAAAAAAAAATTGCAAATAAAAATCTATTCACTGGTGGCTTTTATTACATATGTGATAAATGCAAATTCTAGACTGAAATTATATCTAGTTTGAAATGAAAATCTCATCTCTTGCACAAAAGCGAAATGGTACAACCCCTTCAGAGGAGTTGGCTATTATATGGCAAAAATTCAGGTGAAATTTACTCATTAAAAAAGCAATCCCTCTTCCCAGAATCCATCCCCAAAACACACAAAAAATGAAGAAAGCAAAGTCTGTACACCAGACTGTGTATTACACTGTTCTATTCAGATTATTTATTAGACGAGGTTGTTTTAAGAACATCATTTGCATAGTATTAGAATAAAGCAAATGAGTAATCATGACACTGTCTCTAAGAACCAGCATTTTCCTTTTAAAGTAGTAAAAAAATACCAAGTTAAATAAAAACCCCACAGTCTTGAATTTTATTTGAAAGTAGCACTATGAATGTGCTATAAAGCCCTCATTTCTGTGACATGCAGGGAGCATCAGGTTGATATGTAAATGAGCTTCACATGAAACAAAGTGTCTGAGAGATTAATGTATAATCTTGATAAGAGAAATACAAATTTCTTATTTGTATTTTTCATGAATTTCTTACACATATTATGCTTCACTTTTTTTTTAGTACCACACTAAATAGCAGAACCAGTTTATTTTTGCTTCAACCTTCAAACAAAATTTAAAACATATAAGAAAGAAAGCCTGTTGATTTTAAATGTATTTCTTCCTTTCTAATGTTCCAAGTCTTTATCTTTTGTTTCCTTTCTGCTTAAGAACTGTCTTTAGCCATTCCTGAGGAGTAGTCTGCTGGTAACAAATTATCTTTTCCCCCTTTTATCTGAGAATGTCTTGATGTCCTTCTTTATTCTTAAAGGATTTTTTTACTGTATATAGAATTCTTCTTTTTCTTACAACTCTTGAAAAACGTACAACTTCCTTCTGGCCTTTCCCAGTTCTGATGAGGAATCTGCTATCCTTCAAATTGTTTTTTCCCTAGGGTAAGATGTCATTTCTCTCTTGCTGCTTTCAAGGTATTTTTCTCTGCCTTTATTCTTCATAAATGAGTATACTATGTTTTTTGCATTGGTTTTTAGTTTTCAATTCACTTAGCTTCTTTATTTTTTGTCTTTTGTCAAATTTGGAAAGAATTCAGCTATTATTTCTTAAAGCACATATTCAGTCTTGGCATCTTTTTCCTCTCTTGGAACTCTGATGACAAAAGTATTGTATTTTTATTACAGTCCAACTGGTACCTGAAGCTTTGTTCATTTTTTGTCTATGTTCTCTCAGCTGTTCAGATTAGATAAGTTTTTTATTTTACCTTCCAGTTCATGGATTATTTCCTCTGTCCCCTCCATTTTGTGGTTAAGCCCATCTTTTTAATTATGTATTATGACTATTATATAGTATTTTTTATTCTAACTTGTTACATATGATGGCAGAATGCAATTCATTTCACACTACACATATACAGCACGATTTTTCAAGTCACTGATTGTACATAAAGTATTTTCACACCATTCATACATGTATTTAGGGTAAGGATATCAATCTCATTTCACCATCTTTCTTAGCCCCTTTCCCCCTCACTTCCACTCCCTCCCCTTTGCCCTATCTAGAGTTCATCTAATCTTCCCATGTTGCTGCTCCCAACCCCACTATCAATCAGCCTCCTTATACCAGAGAAAACATTCGGCATTTGGTTTTTTGGGATTATCTAATTTCACTTAGCATTATCTTCTCTAACTCCATCCATTTACCTGCAAATGCCATGATTTTATTCTCTTTGATTGCTGAGTAATATTCTATTGTGTATATATGCCACATTTTATTATCCATTCATCTGCTGAAGGGCATCTAGGTTGGTTCCACAGTTTAGCTATTGTGAATTGTGCTGCTATAAACATTGATGTGGCTGTGTCCCTATAGAGTGCTGATTTTAAGTCCTTTGGGTATATCCAAAGAGAGGGATAGCTGGGTCAAAGGGTGGTTCCATTCCCAGTTTTCCAAGGAATCTCCATACTGCTTTCCAGATAGGCTGCACCATTTTGCAGTCCCACCAGCAACACATGAGTGTGCCTTTTTCCCCACATCTTCGCCAACACTTATTGTTGTTTGTCTTCATAATAGCTGCCATTCTGACTGGAGTGAGATGAAATCGTAGAATAGTTTTGATTTGCATTTAATAAGTGACTAGAGATGTTGAATATTTTTTTTTCATATATTTGAGAAGTGTCTATTCAGTTCTTTGGCCCATTTATTGATCAGGTTATTGTTTTGGTTGTTTTTTGTTTGTTTTTGTTTTTGGTGTTTGGCTTTTTGAGTTTTTTTTAATATACTCTAGAGATTAGTGCTCTATCTGATGTGCAAGTGGTAACAATTTGCTCCCATGCTGTAGGCTCTCGATTCACCTCACTGATTGTTTCTTTGGCTGAGAAGAAGCTTTTTAGTTTGAGTTCATCCCATTTATTGATTCTTGATATTCTTATACTATAGGAGGCTTATTAAGGAAGTAGGGGCCTAATCTGATATGATGGAGATTTGGGCCTACATTTTCTTCTCTTAGACGCAAGGTCTCTGGTTTAATTCCTAGGTCCTTGATCCACTTTGAGTTGAGTTTTGTGCATGGTGAGAGAGAGGGGTGTAATTTCATTTTGTTGCATATGGATTTCCAGTTCTCCCAGCACCATTTGTTGAAAAGACTGTCTTTATTCCAATGCATGTTTTTGGTGCCTTTATCTAATATAGGATAACTGTAATTATGTCGGTTATTCTCTGTGTCCTCTCTTCAGTACCATTGGTCTATCAGTCTATTTTGGTGCCAATACCATGCTGTTTTTGTTACTATTGCTCTATGGTATAGTTTAAGGTCTGGTATCGTGATGCCACCTGCTTCACTCTTCTTGCTGAGGATTGCTTTAGCTATTCTGAGTCTCTTATTTTTCCAGATGAATTTCATGACTGCTTTTTCTATTTCTATGAGGAATGTCATTGGGACTTTGATCAGAATTGCATTAAATCTGTATCGTGCTTTTTGGTAGTATGGTCATTTGACAATACTAATTCTGACTATCCAAGATCAAGGTAGATCTTTCCACCTTCTAAGGTCTTCTTTAGTTTCTTTCTTTAGCATTCGGTAGTTTTTGTTGTAGAGGTATTTCACCTCTTATGTTAGGTTGATTTCCACCCCCCCTTTTTTTGAGGCTATTGTATATGGGGTAGTTTTCCTTTTAGAGGATTTGTCACTGATATACAAAAATGCCTTTGATTTATGGGTGTTGATTTTATATCCTGCTACTTCGTTGAATTCATTTACTAGTTCTAGATGTTTTCTGGTGGAATTTTTTGCATCTTCTACTCATGTCAGCAAACAGTGATAATTTGAGTTCTTCTTTTCTTATCGGTGTCCTTTTAAATTCTTTCATCTAATTGCTCTGGCCAGTGTTTCTCAAAAACTGTGTTAAATAGAAATGGTGAAATACGGCATACCTGTCTTGTTCCAGTTTCTAGAGGGAATGCTTTCAGTTTTTCACCATTTAGAATGATGTTGTCTTGGGGCTTAGCTTTTATAATGTTGAGATATTTTCCTGTTACCCCTAGTTTTTGTAGTGTTTTGAACATGAAGGGGTGCTGTATTTTGTTGAATGCTTTTTCTCCATCTACTGAGATGATCATATGGTTCTTATCTTTAAGTCTATTGATGTGATGAATTACATTTATTGATTTCCATATGTTGAACCAACCTTGCAATCCTGGGATGCACCCCATTTGATCGGGGTGCACTACCTTTATGATATGTTTTTGTATTTGATTAGACAGAATTTTATTGAGAATTTTTGCATCTATGTTTGTTAGAGATATTGGTCTGAAGTTTTCTTTCTTTGATGTGTCTTTTGCCTGGTTTTGGAATCAGTGTGATATTGGCTTCATAGAATGATTTTGGAGGTGCTCCTCATTTTCTATTTCCTGAAATAAATTGAAGAGTATTGGTATTCTTCTTCAAAGGTCTTGTAGAACTTGGCTGTGTATATAACTGGTCCTGGGCTTTTCCTGGCTGGTAAGCTTATGATGGTGTCTTTTATTTCATCGCTTAAAATTGATCTGTTTAAGTTGTGTATACCATCCTGATTCAATTTGGGCAAATCATATAACTCTAGAAATTTGTCAATGCCTTCAATATCTTCTATTTCATTGGAGTACAAGTTTTCAAAATAATTTCTAATTATCTTCTGTATTTCTGTAGTGTCTGTCATGATATTTCCTTTTTTATCATGCATGACAGTAATTTGAGTTTTCTCTCTCCTCTTTGCTAGCTTGGCTAAGACTTGATCAATTTTATTTATTTTTTCAAAGTACCAACTTTTTGTTGTGTCAATTTTTTCAATTGTTTCTTTCAATTTCATTGATTTCAGCTCTAATTTTAATTATTTCCTATCTTCCACTATCTTTTGGTGTTGATTTGTTCTTTTTTTTTCCCCTAAGGCTTTGAGATGTAATGTTAAGTCTTTTATTTGTTGACTTTTTCTTGTTTTAAGGAATGAACTCCATGCAATGAACTTTCCTCTTAGTATTGCCTTCATAGTGTCCCAGAGATTTTGATACATCGTATCTCGGTTCTCCTTCACCTCTAAGAATTTTTTAATCTCCTCCTTGATGTCTTTTGCAACCAATTTTTCATTTAGTAACATATATTATCTCCAGGTATTGGAATAGCTTTTTTTTAATCTTATTATTGATTTCTAATTTAATTCCATTATGATCTGATAGAATGCAGGATAGTAGCTCCACTTTTTTATATTTGCTAAGAGTTGCTTTGTGGCATAATATATGGTCTGTTTTAGAGAAGGATTCATGTGCTACTGAGAAGAAAGCGTATTCATTCATTGAAGGATTAAATATATGTCAGTTAAGTCTAAATTATTGATTGTATTATTGAATTCTACAGTTTCTTTGTTCAGCTTTTGTTTGGATGATCTATCCAGTGGTCAAAGATGTGTGTTAAAGTTACCCAGAATTATTGTGTTGTTGTCTATTTGATTCTTGAACTTGAGAAGAGGGTTTTTTTTTTTTTTTGTTGTTGTTGTTTTTTTTTTTGTGACTGTAGATGCTCCATTGTTTGGGGCATATAAATTTATTATTATGTCTTGTTTATGAATGTTTCCCTTAAGCAGTATAAAATATCCTTCTTTATCCCTTTTGATTAACTTTGGCTTTAAGTCTACTTTATTTGATATGAGGATGGAAACCCCTGCTTGCTTCCACAGTCCATGTGAGTGGTGTGATTTTTTTTCCCATCCTTTCACCTTCAGTCTGTGGATGTCTTTTCCTATGAGTCTAGTCTCTTGGAGGCAGCGTATTGTTGGGTCTTTTTAAAAAAAAAAAAAAATCCAATCTGTCTGCGTCTTTTGTTTGGTGAGTTTAGGCCATTAACATTCAGGGTTGTTATTGAGACATGACTTATATTCCCAGCCATTTTTATTTATTTTTGGTATTTAAACTGACTTGGTTTCCCCTTTGATTAGTTTTTCCTGTAGTGTAATACCTCCCTTGCTGATTTTCTTTGTTGTTTTTCAGTTCCTCTTCATGGAATATTTTGCCAAGGATGTTCTGTAGTACAGGCTTTCGAGTTGTAAATTCTTTTAACTTTTGTTTATTGTGGAAGATTTTTATTTCATCATTAAATCTAAAGCTTAAATTTGCTGGATATAAGATTCTTGGTTGGCATCCATTTTCTTTCAGAGCTTGATACATGTTGTTCAAGGATCTTCTAGCTTTCAGGGTCTGGAATGAAATATCTGCCCATAATCTAATGGTTTCCCCCTATATGTTATCTGATTCCTTTCTCTCATGGCTTTTAAGAGTCTCTCCTTATTCTCTGTGTTAGGCATTTTCATTATAATGTGCCTTTTGTGGATCTGTTGTGATTTTATACATTTGGTGTCCCAAAAGACTCTTGAATTTGGTTTTCTAATTCATTCTTCATGTTTGGGAAATTTTCTGATATTATTTCAGTGTATTGATTGCTCATTCCTTTGGTTTGGAACTCTATGCTTTCCTCTATCCCAATAACTCTTAAATTTGGTCTTTTTATGCTATCCCATATTTCTTGAATGTTCTGCTCATGGTTTCTTACCATTTACACCATGTGGTCTACATTCTTTTCAAGATCATATATTTTGTCTTCATAGTCTGATATCCTGTCTTCCCAGTGGTCTAATCTATTAGTGATACTTTTAATTTAATTTATTGTTTCTTTCATTTCAAGGATTTGTTGTTGTTGTTTTTAACCTCTGTCTCCCTATTGAAGTGATCTTTTGCTTCCTGTGCTTTTTTTTTGTATGTAGCCCTTTGTCAAAATGATCTTTTGCTGCTTATATTTGCTCTCTTATATCATCCTTTAATTCACAGAACATTTAATTGTGTACATTCTGAACTCCTTCTCTGTAATTTCTTCTGCTGCGCTGGCCATGGATTCTAATAATGTGGTGTTTGAGCACTTTCCTCCCTGTCTTTTCATGTTGCTGTGTGTCTTCCTTTCTAGCACTGTGGATCCTAGGCATTACCATTTTTATCTATAGGCTTATAGTGCTCCTGTAGGGATCCAATACCTCTCCTTTGAGGTGAAGGACAATGTTATCAGATCCCAATATAAGCAATATACACCCTAAAAACAAATGTTTGCTATAAAGATGTTTACACTTTGGTCACAATGTATAGAAATGGTGAATTCAATTATTATCTACAATTTACTCAGTAAGTTTATAGAAGGGTCTACAGGTTCTGTTGGTGGACAAAGAACCAGGAATGAAGAGTAGGGATAATATGCTGAGGAGGTAGAAGGTGAGGATATAGAGTTGTTATTTCTTAGGAAGTGTGAAAGAGAAATCTAAAGAGGAAGATTAGTAGCAGGAAAAGGGAGAGGAAGTAATTTTGGGTAGACAAAAGTAAGTGGGAAGATAGTACACTACAAACAACAAAAACGCATATATATATTAACAAAAAATATTAAAATAGTAGAAATTGGTGAAAAAAAAATATACAACATAGGCTTAATATACTATTCAGATGTCCCAGTCCTCAAAATCCTCTTGGTTTCACATATGTTGGGGGTGTGAGGGCAGGAGAATAGAGAGGGAGAGGGAAAAAAAATTTTTTTGAAGGAAGAAACAGGAATTGTTTTGGTTGGAAATTAGTATCATTCCTGCTTCCTTTCTTATCCAATAGATGGGGTTGTCTATCATTAGCTGGTGTCTCTGCCCTAAGGATGGTGAAGGTAACCTGGGTGTCACTGTGCCAGGGTAGCAGCTGCAGGGGAGAGGGGTGGGTTAGAAACTGGGTACCTGGCCAGCTGGAATTCCAAACTGGGAGTTTCCCTCACTGAAGTTGGTGATGAAAGTGACCCAAGATGGAGATGCCTGCTTTCAGTGGTGGGGTGTCGGGTTGGGTGCCAGGAGCCGAGCGATGGCATTGGCTAAGGAGTTCAGTAGACGAGCTCTGTGGCGTGCAGTGTGTGGCTGTCGGCTGTCTTCAGAGCTTGTGTGAGGTTCTTGGGTGCACGCAGGCTACTGTGCATAGGGGACTATCTATGCTGCTTCAGTGTCCCAAGATGGTGGTGACTGGGGAAGCCCCACTTTGATAGCTGGGGGTCCACATGGGATGTCAACCAGAGTTTCAATGTGTGGAAAGCTGCTGGATGTCCTATCTGGGAGTGGCCTTGATGATTTCTGCTCAGGTGGATGGCTTTTGTTATGCACCGGTGCTGATGGTCCTGCTCAGGCACCTGGTAGTCCTGCATGGTTGAGTATTTGGGAGACCTGCTCTGACAGGCCTGGAGCCTGCATAGGCACAGTGGCTGTGATTCCTGCGCAGGAGCAAGAATAACGCTCACAGAGAAGCAGTATTCTCATTACTCGAATCCTAGGTCATGGAGAGAGACAGAAGTCTGCTTCCCTCTGGCCCACCATCTTGGATCCTCTATGCTTCACATTTTTATAAATGGTCTAAAAAAAATCTTTCAGGAAGGAAACCTACACATTAAAAAAATTAGTTGTACATGGACACAATACCTTCTATTATTATTATTATTATTATTATTATTATTATTATTATTATTCATTTATTTTTAGGTGTTGCTGAGGATTGAACCCAGTGCCTTACATGTGCTAGGCAAGTGCTCTACCACTGAGCCACAAACACAGCGATACACATGGTTTTAACACAGTGGATGTCAAGAGCCCCTTGTATCTGGGAGCACTGGCACATGCCTGTGATTCCAGCTGTTAGGGAGGCTGAGACAGGATCTCAAGTTCCAGGCTGGCCTGAGAAACTTAGTGAGACTTTGTTTCGAAATAAAAAAATAAAAATGGCTGGGAATGGAGCTCAATGGTAGAGTACCCCAATACTTTAACAAAAAAAAGTCCTGTGTTTTGCAGGGCAGGGTTTGGGGTCTGGAATTCCTACTGCTCTTCACTACACATGTGTGCCATAGAAGATTATTGTGGAAAGATCACTGAGAGTGAAACTCAATCTATGACTACTTAAGCTTCATAGAGGGACAGGAGATCTAAAGAAAATAAACAGTATTGTGTACTTAATACAAGTTGTGTAGGGCTGGGGATAGAAGAGGAAAGAATGAAAGAAGAAAAATGTCTGTAGCCATTTAAAAAAATCTATCTTTAATGTTTTGATAGAAGTTTGAAATGTTCTATGGAAAAAATATTTAATTAGTATTGAAGGGCAAAGTGTAGGAGACCTTTATGTTGTGTTTTATATGGGTGAAAAGAAAGAGGATATCTCCAGGAAATGAAAGAACAAAATCTTATTAACAGAAAGATCAGTCATCTGTATTTGGAAGGGAAAAAGTATATAGAAAAAGGATGGGCAGGGTCAGCCTCGTGAAATGAACATGGGCTTTGGGGCCTGGGGACCCTAAGTCTTTGTGATTGCTCTACCTGTAAATGATCATGGGAAGGTAATTTAGTCACTAGAAGCCTCAGCTTTGCCTTGAGTGGAATAAGAAAAAATAACATGAAACTCACAAACTATGGATGAGATAATAATTTCAAAAATGCATTGTTTCCAAAACAGCATGGGGACTTAATCAATGTCAGTCTGTTGTTGTTAGGCAGCTGAGGGCAAAGGAGGGAATACTTTTTGTTGTCAGGGGAACAGATTAGGTTCTGTTTTTTTTTTTTTTTTTTTTTAAATATAGTTAGTGCAGAGTCAAGAAAGGATTTTGAGAACAGGGTTGGGGTGGTCAGCTCTGCAGTTTATAATGGGGAATATGGAGGAATGAATAATCGCAGGTAGATAGCAAACATTGGACCCCGATAATTATAAGTAGAGCTACAGCAGAGAGTCCAGAACAGTTCAGTGTTTCAGAGGTAGAATTGATAGGACCCGGCTGTTCCATTAGGTCAATATACGTGAAAAAGTTAGGAGTGAGAGAATAAAAACAGACACCAGGGTTTCTCTCCTGAGCAACTTGAGTCTTTCATAATACCTACAGTTCAGATAGGCAGTGTGGTAGGGGGAGTAGGTATACAAAAGGAGTTCAGGTGTGGTATTTAGAATGTTTTCTATCATTTTCCTAATGGCCTTTAAAGATCTGAATTTGAATGTGGCAACTCTGTTTCTGACTCCAAATCCCTTATTTCTATGTTACCATTATATTTTGGATAGTGTGTTGATTTATTGCAAAAGCTGCCATTGTGACCCTTTGAAGTACTGCTTCTAAAGTTTATTTAATAAGCTGGGCAAAGTGGAGCACACCTGCAATCTAGGCTGATGCAGGAGGATTGCAAGTTTAAGGCCAGCCCCAGCAACTTAGCAAGACTCTCAAAAAATAAAAAAGTACTGGGGATGTGGCTCATTGATAATGCATTCCTGATAATCTACTACCCCCCCTGCCCCCCAAAATAAATAAATAAATAAACTTTATCTAATAAATCAGGGTAGTTAGTGTAATGTGCTCCAAAGCAAAATACCACAACTCTGAAGATCAACTGAAATGGAAGCCAAATGTGGCTAAGTGGCTTGCATTATGTGTTCCTTAGAGCTTTCATTTCTTAATGCTCCATTGAAAGTCAATGCAAATTTAGACCTTCTACTCAACACCAATCTTGGTGCATGTGTTTCTTGTTTTAATGTGCAGGACAGGAGAGAATTGGAAAAGATTCCAACTATGAGCAGGAGGGTAAAGTTCAGTTCGTGATCGATGCTGTATACGCTATGGCACATGCTCTTCACCACATGAACAAGGATCTCTGTGCTGATTACCGGGGTGTGTGCCCAGAAATGGAGCAAGCTGGGGGCAAGAAGTTGTTGAAGTATATCCGCAATGTTAACTTCAATGGTGAGTCCCTACCATCTGAACTTTCTGGAATCCAAAATGGTTGGCACTCCATGTTTCATAAATCAAATAGTTGCATTATTATTTGAACTTGAGCTTGTGTCAAAACCTGGTAGATTATGTAATTTTGAATGATTGAGTCAGTGCATGAATTAATTCATATTTGGGGGTTGTAGTTCATTCTCATGTTGACATAGAGAAATTCTTGCACAAAGCCAAATTCTTCCTTTATAAATGTGAGTAAGGGAGGAAAGGAAGGGAAAGGGACAGTATGGCTGCTTAAACTCCAAGCGTTATATCCACAGTCCAGTCATGTAAGAGGAGAGGGTGGAGGGTACCCCACCCTTCACATGACCAAATTGCTATAGGTACCCAAGGTAATAGAAGTAGTAATTGCAATTTGCCACTCTAACCACATTTCACAGTACAAACTTATTTCTCAAACTACAGAATGCAACTATAAATTAATAGGTTAAATAAAAGAGGTGAGGAGAGATAAATAGAAAAATCGGTAAACAATTTAGAAGACTTTGGTGGAGAGGGGAGAAATACCATTTCTTTCACAGTACCTTTAAGTATTATCTTGACTCTTAGAACATTTTAATGTTTCATGTCCCCTAACTAAACAAATAAGTCAAATAAACCTCAGTGTAGAACACAAGATTCAACATATTTGTTACCAAATGTTCTTAACTATATCACAAATTAATAATATAATGACACTAAAGGGGAAAAAAGAAGAAAAATAAATGCAAGAAATTTTTAGAAAATAGTATTTAGTTGTATAAGGTATGGCTACAGAAAAATAACATGGATATTATACAGTTGCTAGTAAATATGTTGGATTTTTCTCATTGTGGATAATGAGAGCCAGGTTTCTCTTTGGCGGAGATAGAAATTACTGATAAATTAAGGGTAGAATGAACTGTGTTGTGTCAGATTAGATTTAAAGATATCTGCATTTCTTCATATACATACACATGAGTAGTTACAGGAACAGATATGTATTGAATGTATCTATTTACTTGTACCACCTAGGTATGTCCACTGAGTGGCCTAGGGACAGTGGCACCTCAGGAAAAAATAACATGTGGCACTCAGATCTTATTTACAAATACCATTCTCCAGGAAAAAGAATCAGAGTTCCTTAGAGAAATGGAATCCACGGCCAGTGCAGAGAAAATACAGTATGTACTTCAGATATTCTGTGCCAGAAAGAAAGAATGCTACTGGTAGAGGGGTTACAAAAGCTGCCTTTCTAGGAAGAGAGAACTCAGAAACTAGTGGGATTGTGTGACAAGGGCACAGATCAACTTGGAAGAGGTCTCATTTGCCAATTCTGGGACCAAGTGGGTTATAATTCATAAAGGAAAGTAAATATCCATAAGTCCATACTTGTATAAATAATAATTGGATTGAATAAACAAATGTGAGAGAATGGGTGGCATGATAGAATGACAGAAAGACGGAAATGAAAAATCACCATTTGCAAAGGCCTCAGTAATCATTGTTTCTGGCAAGAATCATTGAATGCTTAAGTTATTGGGTTAAAGTATAAACAGAAATAAGGTGTTTTCTTAGTCTCAAAAGTATCTTCAATTGGGATACATATTAATTTCTAAGGTGAAAACAGTAGCTTTGAAGTGGAGGAAACTTCAAGACAGCTCCTTGAACAAGTGATCAAGGTGAACGAAACCAGTAATAACTTATCGTTGTCATTTGTGTCTTGATACTGTGCACAGGCACTGTTAGAGCATCATGTCTGAGGCCTTATTGCAAAAAATAAATATCTTGCATAAGTCATAATATAAGAAATGTACAATAATATATAGGAAACATTAGGCGAATCCAATTCAAAGTTGTTTAAGAAAATCATTGACCAGTACTCTTCAAAAGTATCCAGGTTAAGTGAGGTGCAGTGGCATATGTTTATACTTGCAGCTACTTGGGAGGTTGAGGCAGGAGGATTGCTCGAGTCCTGGAATTGGAGGTCAGCTTGGGTGGCACAGCAAGACCCTGTCTTGAAATGAAAAAGTGCTCCGGTCATGAGAAAAACAGATGGTAGAACTGTTTCAGAAGGGAGGAAAATGAGAAACGATTGCTATCAGATGCAATGTTGGAATGTTATCTTACACCAGAAGAAGGACATTCATGGGATATTGAAGGAATCATAATAAATTTTGTTTCATAGTTTTAATATACCAGCATTAATTTCCTTGTTAGCTATATAACAGTTAACACAAGACAACAATAACTCTTTTGCTTCTCTTGTTGGAATTTAAAGTCCATTTAGACTCAAAATATTGTGTATATTTTTCAGGAGTTACCTAGTATCTGGATGAAGTGATCCAATTTGGGGAGCAGTATTTTTCTAGTTAAGATGAAGACAAAAATGACTATATATAAATCCAGAATATACTTCAACTATAAGTCATCTTTTTTTCATAGTTTCTTCCTGATCTTACAGAATCTCTTACTATATAAAACCAATTTTCACAGAACAAAACAAATGTGAACTTCATTACTTACAAAGCAGTAAATAACATAAGCTGAGATTGGTTCTGGGCTTTGTATTCTGGTCCATGTAAATGTGTGAACATTCTTACGCTAGTGATTAAAAAAAGTGCAAGTTTTCTTAATTATTGTGCCCTGTTTTTTCTCCCTGACAATAATTATAGACTACGGACTCATTTTTGTCAAGACCATCTTGTCTGCTGATGAATTAGTGTTGCTGAATTTTAGAATAGACACAGGGGATGGGAGATATAGATATCTATTATTTATCACAGTGGTTACTCTATGCCAGAAACTCTGCTAAGTACTTTGAATATTTTGGCTCATTTACTCTTCAAGACTACATGATGTTTAGATTCTGTTTTTTTCTCTTCTTCATAGATAAGGTAGCTGATTCACAGAGATGTTAAGAGAATCATGATGGACAGAGTTGTACACCTGTGTGGATTCCTAGAGCATAGGGCACCTGCATCCACAGTTTGCCCCCTTGACTATTATTCTCAGAGTTGTTGAGAGGAGAGGCTTATTACATTAGTCCTGCTGGTCCATCTTAGATCTCAGTTCTGGGGATTTCACTGCAAAGGTCAATTTCACCCTGTGTCACACCAGTGTAAGCTCTGTGGCCCACACAGTATCTTTCTGAGGAATATCTTTTTTTAAAAATCTGGACAGTAGGGAGATTTTTTATAGATTCTGGGACATTGCAACATTGATTGATGGCAGGGCTCAAAAGTTTTTGTAAAGAATAAGAATCCTGTGCACAATTTAATCAGTGAAGTGCCCATGTTGCGTTGAGAGAGAAAAGAAACTTGATATGTTTTAGTTGGTCAATTTCTTGATTTGTAGGTAAAGAAATAAAATCCTAAGATGTGAGAAAACATGTTTTCTGAGACTTCACAGTGAGCAAATGATAGAGACCGATAGCCTAAGTCTCTTTTCAGGCCATTATAGAGAATTTAGTCTTCCTTTCCTATGTTTAGGATTTTGATTGTTCTTTGTCTCAGTATGCTTCATTGTGCTCCTCTTAATTTAGTAAGAAATTCCATTTATCCCTAGGAATTTTGTTTCAGACCAGTAGAGTACAATTTAATAACTCTGACCTTCAATTTAGAAAATGATAATAGAGCATCCATAAAGTATTACTACCACTTCACCAAGTACTTCACCTACTCTTACGAATGGAGGGCAAAAGGATGACTCTTCTTCATTCCAAACCACCTTTCCCTGCTTCCCAAATGAATGCAAAATCCCAAGCCAAAATTCACTGTAGTTATTGGTATGTTGACCCATATGACCAGATAATAATACTTGGAAATGCAACTTTAACAGATTTGGTGCCTGGATATAAAATCTTGATATCTTGGGTTGGGGATATAGCTCAATTGGTGGAGGACTTGCCCTACATGCACCAAGCCCTGGTTTCAATCCCCAGCACCACTAGAAAGAGAAAAAGAGAGAGAGAGAGACAGAGAGGGGGGGGGGGAATGAAATGAATGAATAAATGTATGTCTGGACCTATGTTTTCTCATTTTAGGAGAAATTGAGGTAGGAGATATTTTGTAAAGATGTCACATCTCACATGCTTTCTTGGAAAATGTTAGCTTTCCCTCATTGAGAGATGAGGTTTTTGTTCCATCCCTTTGAATCTGGGTGAGGCTGTGACTAATTTGGAAGTGACATCACGTGACTTCTCATTGCACAAAAAGTAATAGAGCTCTGCATGGTTCTCTACAAATAATACAAACATAATTATTCTGATAAAAAGACAAAATGTCATCCTCATAGGTGCTCTAGTCACAGCCACAGCTGAGATCCCACGTTACAGCCCATCTCAATTATCCTGCATGTGAGCTTCTAATTGCTGCAAACTGATGCACATGGTCTAGAGATATACTGCCTCCCTTGGGTCCTGACCTAATTACCAAATCCATGATTTCATTGCCTTGAGTGTTAAGATTTAGGGTTATTTGCTGAGCTGAAAGAGATAACAGGAACTCGTATCAGTGCAGCATTTCTAGACTCTTTGCATGGGGTGGTAAAATGAGAACAGAAAACCTGCCAGGCAGTTCACTTGATGGAGGGGATCTTTTCATCATCAGGGCAGTCTGAATCCCCAGTCCTTCTCTATTCAGGAAGAAAGCAATTTTATTCACATCCTCTCACCTAGTGGGATTTTCAGTCATGTGTACACTCTCTTCTCTGCCACCCATCTTATCTGGTATCCCTATTTCTTTTGCCCAAGCATACCTGTATTCTGGTCATAACACCTTGTAGAAATCTCTGCAGTGATCATCGCCACCCGCCCCCATCTCTTTTTTTCTCTCAGGACTTCTTTGATTTTCTTTTTAAATATAAAGTTCATTGAATGAAAAGTCTTATTTTTTCTCTTTCAAGAAGTTCAGGGGTTCTGTTAAAAAAGAGTTGTGGGGGAAAAAAAAACTAGAGATAATAACCCAGTTGCAGTATATAGAACCCATTCAGAAGGTCAAGGCTGCACTATATGCTATTACAAGTCATCACTTAGATAAAGTATCCAGCTCTTCAATCTGGATTTTTTTAAACACAGCTTTAAAGAGAATGGAAAGGGCAAGACAAGAATCATTTCTTCTAACAAAGATTGTGAGGAGGAGGAAGATTTAGGTGACCTGTCCCATTCCAGTGAATATTTAGGCCATGTTCTTGAGTCTCTTTGGAGTCCTAGGCTCCTATATTCTTTCTCCTCTCCAAGTCAATGAAAAACTCCACTTGTATTATTGAATGAATCGAAGCTGTAGAATTTATAGCAAAGCAGAACACAAATCCTAGTATCCAGTGTGGGGGGGGGGGGAAAAGGTGAATATCTGCATGTTATTAGTGCAAAACAACAAGATTCTTGTTTCTTGCTAATAATGTGAAATCCAGATTTCATTTTTTTCTGCTTATAGACTTAGAAGACTTGCTGAAAGCAGGAAGCCAATATTGAAACCTTTGTTATTGTTGTTGTTGTTGTTGATGTGGCTTTTGTTTTCTCCATACACTGGGAAGGTTTGTGTTGATTCATACATGGAGCTTACAAGATCTCTGTTAAGATAAAGTGGGTGCTTTTGTAGTCTGCAGGAATGATGTCTCAGTAACACAGAGAAGAAAGAAATTAAAACAGTGCCTTGGGCTGTTTAACCAGATTTAACCAGTGACACTAACTGGTGAGACCAAATCAGTGTTGTTCATAGGAGGTTAGTTCCCACTTCCAAACTGGGCTCTAGCCTGTCATATGGGGGGAAAAAACTTTTCTAGCAGTAGAGACATTTAAATTAGATACCAGTTAACAGAGGCAGCATTGGTGCCCTGGAAAAGACCAAAGTGTGACTAACTGAAGGCATGTGTTCTGTCTGGTTTCAAAATATCAGCAAATGAAGCAACAAGAAGAAGAAAAATCGTTATCTATTAAGCTTTTACTATGTAAAAGGCACAGAACCAAATACATCCTCACTCTGTGAGAAATGTAATATGAGTGCTAGAAAGTGAGACCTTAACAGAGGCCAAACCTCAGTTAAGTGGTAAACTTGGAATTTAAACCCATTCAAGAGGATTCTAAAACCAGTTACCAAGCACTGTTCTAGTGTAAGTAGCTGGGTGACTAGAACAAGTGACTTCCCTTTTTCTAAGATATGCCTATGCTTCCTTACCTATAAAATTAGGAAGTTGGATGCTCTGTCTCCTCCATCTACATCCTCATTGGCCACTCCTACCATAAGAAGATCACTGCAAACTTGATGGCTTGAACAGTGACCATGCTTTATCTTACAGTTCTGCTGCCGGCAAGTCCAACATAGGCTTCCCTTAACTTGAATTTAAGGTGAAGACATGGCTGATCCCTTCAGGAGACTCGGGTAAAGTCTGTCCTTTAGCCTTTTGGAGCTCCTGGAGGCCACTTGGCTTGTGACCCAGGCCTCATATCACTCCAACTTCCTGTTTCCATCATCACATCTTCCACCTTTTACTCCTCCTGCCTCCCTCTTATATGGACTTCTGTGATTGCACTGGGCCTTCCCATATTATCCAGAACAATCTTCCATATCATGGTCCTTAATTAATATTTTCAGCAAAGACCTTTTTGCTACAGAAAGTGACATTTCAGGTTCTGCAAATTAGGACTTGGACCTACTTGGATCATTATTCAGCCTACTACAAGCTGATTTTTTAAAACTTTTCTTTAATATCCAGTGGTATCATAAAATTGTAGGATGGTGTGCATTTGCTTGACTGTTCCTCTATCCTACCTGTGATGTTGAGCCCATGTTGCCTGGAAGGGTCACTGTCAGCATGAGTTTCCAGCTTGGTATGGTAGGCCTCTTAGGACCCCATATATTGCCCTCTTTCTGGCTCTCATTTTAACTTCATCCTTATGTTGAATGATCATTTGTATGGGGCCACTTCTGACTTCATGCTTGTTTCTTCAAATATTGTCTTTTGTTTCTATAACTATTTTCTATAACTATTTTAAACATTCTTCCTCCTGTCTGGTTAACATGGTGTGATAACTCTCTCATAGGAATGCAGCCTCATATCATCTTGCTGTCCAGTCTTGTCATCCTTGACTTGCATGTTTTGAAGCAGTCTTTCTCCGATTCCTATTTTCATGTTCTAGAGAGAAAAGGCCTTGTTATGTTTAGCTATGAGGTGGCCCCCAAGAGCATAATGAAATAAAGTTTAGAGGCAAAATGATTGGATTATAAGAATGTTACACCAAACAGTGCATTAATTCACTGATAGGGAGTAGCTGGGTGGTAACTGTAGGATAGTAGGTTGTGGTGGAAGAGGTGGGTCACTGGGGGCATGCTTTGGGGGCTTATATTTTGCCCTCATTGAATGGAGTGCTCTCTCTACTTCATGGTGGAACCATATCCTATGTGGTTTTCTTCCTCCGCACTCTTGTACCATGATGTTCTGCTTCACCTTGGACCTGAAGCAATGGGTTCAGGCACCTATGGACTGAGACCTCTGAAACCTTGGGCACCAGATAAACTTTTCCTCCTCTCAAATAGTCCTTTTAGGTCTTTTGGGTACAGTGACAAAGAGATGAATACACAGGCCTTTTACCCTGGACCACTACAACATCTTTCTCTGGTTGATGCCTGGTGAGCTCGTTAATGTAATCCACAAGTCACCAGGCTTGTGCACTCTGTATATTAACCATCCCACTCCGTCATAGGAAACCCACCTAGGTAACACCCAGCATAGGCTTTGACCTTCAGGCCCCTCCCATTCTCTCTTCCTCTCCACCCACTGGCTGAGCACTTACTCCAGGCTGTTCCCCACCCACTCATTCTATTAGCCCTGTGTGAAGCTGGCTACCTGTTTGGGATCTGGAATAATAAACTTAACCTTTCCGTCACTCCCATCTGAGTCCTGCACTGTGTTACACCTAACAACTGACTCTTCCTCAGTTTCCTCCCTTAACAAATCACCAGATGATTTATGTTTTCATCCATATCATTAATGCAAATATTTATATTTCCCTGAGTTCTGCAGAAGCTAAAAATTTGGTTAACTAGATGGAGAACTCTGTCAGTGTTAATATCTTATGTTCAATAATGAGAAAATTATCAAAAGTGCTTCATGGTTCTTAACACTTCTCCATACCTGTTCCACCCCATTGAGAAGTAGAGTGGACTTCTCATTGATCTTGTTCTGGCTGGTAAATGACCTATGAATTTACTTACAAATGACAGAAAGTAGAGCATTGTTTTCTGGTAAGAATATTGACCTGGTATATAAATCTGTAGTCACATATCAGATATATACCATAAAGTCAGTTATATTTCTCCTGGATTAAGGAAACATAAAAAATACAAGTTACTGAACATTTTTTTTATTCTTTTATGAGTTTTGCTAAAAGCAACCAAAGCTTATGTCTTGCCTTCTTTGTATATGGTTTACTGATTATTCCAGGTAGTTGACATTAAGGGCTTTTGATTCATTCAACCGTATACACTTGCAAATTATGTGTGTATATACACTCAATATATTAACACATTTATCTTTTTTAAAGTGACTTCAATGTCAGATTGATTGCATCTGAAGGACATTCTAAGAGGATCCAAATGGGGATTGACAAAGAAACTAATGTTTATGGAACCTCTTCTAGACCCACTGCTAAGCATTTTAAACTGGCTATCAAATAAATTATTTTAAATTCAGTCAGTAGACAAGTACATATTTAAATAAACATTTATACTTATTTCCTTGCTTGTTTTTAATTACATACACTTTTAAAAATTTATTGGTTTTGAAACTGCTATTTGTTGACCACAGTTTATTGTTAAGGAAACTAAAATAATAACAACCATTATGGTGATCATAATTGTATTCAACAACAGTAGCATTATGCCAAAACTTCTGTCATCTCTGAAAAATAATAGTTTTTCTTCCTCTGACGTGGGAAGAGTTTGGAATAAAATTTTAAGAAACACTGAGAACTGGAATTCTTCAAAAGAAGAGGTGGATTGTCTTCCTATCTTTTATAATTAGCATTTGCAGGCCTAGACATAACCTGCCTTTGAACAGCACAGACCACTTGGGGAAAACCTCCTAAGCATTGGTGTTATTTCCCAACTTTCTTCTCCACAGGTCTGCAGACTCACCCGTAGTTCAAGAGACACAGGAATCTGGTTTAACTCTAAAATCTAATTTCCTTGCCTCTTTCAGGTAGCGCTGGCACCCCTGTGATGTTTAACAAGAATGGGGATGCCCCTGGGCGTTATGACATCTTTCAGTACCAGACGACGAACACCACCAATCCCGGTTATCGTCTGATTGGGCAATGGACAGATGAACTGCAGCTCAATGTGAGTTCTATTTGCTCTTCCTCTTCCCTTGTCAGATGAATGAGCAGAATTGTTTCTGTTTTGTTTTTTGAACTCGGGGGCACTCGACCACTGAGCCCCATCCCCAGCCCTATTTTGTATTTTATTTAGAGACAAAGTCTCACTGAATTTCTTAGTACTATGCTAAACTGCTAAGGCCGGCTTTGAACTTGTGATCCTCCAGCCTCCGCCTCCTGAGCTGCTTGGATTAAAGGTAGGCGCCACAGTGTTTCGTGAATTTTAATTTGCACAGTAAAACAAATTATTCTCAGTTTTTGGTGCTGGGATTAAACCCAGGATCTCACAGGTGCTAAGTAAACACTTAACACTGAGTTACACTCCAGCTCCACCAACAGGTATTTCTTGTTTTCATGTGTGCATGCATACACAAGTGAAGTTGCAATTTGTTACTGGCACCAGTAAGGTCTGACTAATAGTACCAGTAAGGGTGATGATCATGGTCATGCATTAGAAAACGTGTATTGAATTTTTTGCACTATAGTTATAAACTCTGTGAATTCTCTCATTTAACCCAAAGCTTATATTGCTTAACAAGTTATCTGCTGTCACTTTTATGGGATCCTTCTCTTACACTTTCCTTTGTCCTTTCATTTCTTCCTTCTTCCTTATTTGGAGGTGACATGATTTTTTTTTATTTCTTTGGATGATTTTTAATGAGTCATTTTGGTTTAAACTGAGATTATCTGATTAATTGCAGTATTAGCACTTTCCATAACTTCTACCTTTTTCTTTAAAATGTGATCTCAAGTAAACAGCCACTGTTTTGCATAGGATCAAGTCCATGCTGATGTTCCAGCTCAGGGAGTTTGAGGGAGGGGGTAGAATTGTCTCTTATTCAGCTTCTTTTGTTCAATTTAGTCCTTGGATAGGTTGGATGAGACATACACGTTTGGGAGGGCTGTTTGCTTGACTCAGTCTACTGATTAAAATGCTCATCTTATCCAGAAACACCCACTCAGGTACACCTAGAATAACATGTGACCAGATGTCTTATCACCCTTTGGCCCAGTCCAGTAGACAAATAAAATTAACCATCATAGTCCTTTCCCAGAAAATTCTTTGTCTCTTCTGAAGCTGAAAATGATGTCACTAGTCTTTATCAGTCTGTACCTTTGGAGGCACTTGGGGAGTCATTGAAAGTGGAAAACAGAATCAGGATCTGGGGCTGGGATGGGGATTTGTTTCATGGTTTCTAAAAAGAGAACAGTGTAAAGTGATCACAAGCCAGTTAACCTTATTTGCCCATTCCTGGGGCCTGACTTTGCTTATACCTGTCCACCTCTCCATCTCCCTTTCCTGAGTTTCACCAGCCAAATGAACTGACACCAAGCCTGAACCTAAAGGATTACAATGTGGCATCCAAGAATGAATGGAACCGGAATTTGGAATTAAGTGCCAGCCCTCGCTGAGATGAATGCTTAGGGACATAGCTGAAAAGCAGCTAAAATTGTCCTGAATGCAAGCTGCCCTAATCTGGTATGCAAAAAGGAATTAAAAAATAAAGCAAAACAGAAAATTAAAAAAGAAAATCCAAGGTATAGTGATAAAAAGCAGAATCAAAGTGTGGTATAATCTGATGGACTTACCTAAAAGGAGATTTACCTGGTATTACTTGTGTGATAGAAAGATGGTTCAACCAAGACTAAAAGTATAGTCAAGGTCTGTGGTATATGTGAAATGCACAGAGATTATTATAAAACCCAGGACATTAAACAGGTGATTAATCTTTTCTAGCACAAGCTTCATCACCTGTGTTTAATTTTCGGAATGCGTGATTTGTCCATGTACATAAGATTTTGCCAACTGGCATTTACCAGCTTCATATGTGATTTGGAATTTCTTAAGCACACTAATGTTAAGAACCAGTATCAATACTAACTTTATTTTTGTTTACTGCGTATGTATCATATCCCTTGTGAGAATCACATTTGATATGCCATTCAACAAATTTGGTGTTGGTTCTGTTTTTACAATACCTGTCTTTGGATACACTCTGTGAGAGGCAGTGGGTAAATACATATTGCCAAAGGAAACAGGATACTTGTTCTCATGCCAATTGATCATGTAGGAGGGAACTACCAGGTGTCCAAGTAAAGAGATGGGTATGTGGTCATTCCAGAGTGTTACAAGGGAGATGGTTAGCGAATAATAGAAGTGGAGATGTAGGGTCCACAGGATGAGCATCTAGCTGATAAGAAGGCTGACATAGCCCTAGTGTCATCAGTGATGGGGAAGGACTGGGAAGATGTAAGAGCTATAGGTAAAAGTCTTATCTCTGAGGTTCCTAGTACACCATGGTGAAAACTCTAACTTTAATTATGAGTGCATTTAAAAGCCACTAAGAGATAATAAGGAAGTGACTTCTTCAAATTAAGGGATAAAAATTATTTTGCTGGGAAGAAAATGAATTGGAAGGGAAAAGAAGGGTAATAGAATGACTAATGGGCTATTGCAGGGGCTGGGGTTTAGCTCAGTGTAGAGCACTTGTCTAGCATGTGTGAGGTACTGGGTTCAATCCTCAGCACCACAAAAATAAATTAAAAAAAAAATTAAGGAATAAAAAATAACTTAGGAAAAAAGTATTGCAGATGTTGGGTGACAGTAGGGTGGCTTAATGAAGTGATTTTCAACTTGAGTATGTATCAGAACAAATCTGGAAGCTTGTGAAAACATGAACTATGGGGCCTCATCCCCAGGGTTTGATTCAAAAGGCCTGGGGCTAAGGGAGACCTGAATGTTTGTCTTTCTAAGAAGTCTGGGTAATGTAGGTGCTACTTTAAGGAACACTGGCTTAGACATATTTAATGATTGTGGAGATTAAGCCAAATGAGAGGTATGTATGTATTATTTAAGGGGCTTTGTGGATGCTGGCACCCCTTCAGATGAGAAAGAATAGGAGGCAGTAGGAGGAATAAAAATCAAGATTGCCAGTTCTTAACTTGGATTTTTTTAAAATATGTGAGACTTCTTAAATATTCAAAAGCCAAATGAAATGGATATAAGCCTGAAATGCAAACAAGAGTTTTGAGCTATAATTATCTTTTTTAAAAAAGTGAGTTATAAACCTATAAATGGGCTTGTAAGAAGACAGAAAGGAGAATAGCAGAGAACTCCTGGCCTTCAAAACTTCTTAGAAAACAATACAATTTCATTCCAGCTACTCCAAACAGTACCCAGTTTAAAATATTCAATTAGCCTGGAAAGTTGGGTCAACTACCTACTTTGAATTTTCTTTTGGTTTTATGAAAGCTAGATCTGAAGTGTATCTTTGGCTTGGCATCAAGTGAGGACACATTTGATTCTACTTTGTCATGCTGAGGGAAGTGTGTTATAAAGAGCTAATGGTCTCCCTGAGTCCTCAGGTGGATGCAGTTGTTTATGTTTAGGATTATGTGCAGTCTAGAGGGATGAATCAGGCATGAACAGTTATTTTTAAAGGGGTGAGAATCTGGGTTAGTTCAACTAGAGTGACCACTTAGATAGCAGGTTGTAATAGGAGGTGATACTGTGGACCCCTTTTATTAATTTGGAATTAAGTCATTTTAAGAAAAGAAGAAGAAAAGTACAGTCTGGAGAGTTTACCTCATCCCTCTTACCTGGAACCCATGGCCACGGTTCAGGTGTCCTATCCAGTGATTGGCATCCTGTCATACATCACTCTACTCATGCTCTTCCTTCTGTTGTATTTGTTGGGATTCAGTTTAACACATCTGCAAGAGTGGAATTATAGCAAGCATTGTTTTATAAGTTTGCTTTCCTCTCAGCAACAGAAGAATACAAAGCATTTCAAGTAGCGGATGGTCTCTTCATTTGCAAAGACTCAGGGGTACCCTTGCAATCCCAAGTTATATCTTCTCTAGCAAATGACAATTTCAGGAGAGCTTTCTCTGAAGTCAGTAATTGCAGGTGAGTTTCTGAGCCAAGAAAGTTTCAGGTTGTCTGAATCCCAATGCTGCAGAGCAGACTCACGTGTCTTTTCTACATGCGATCAGCTATAATTGAGGTGCCTAGTAGTGCATATTCTATTAATGGAGCATTCCATGTACTGTTACTGCCAGTGTGGTAGCTCTGAGCCCTGACTCTTCTGTGTTCTAAGAGATGATTGCATGGCTCAGTACCAGAATATTTCTGCACTAATGAGAAATTTGTAAAAGGGAATTATAGAACCAGAAAAGTCACTTACTCTCCCAGTTGCAATTCATAAATAAATAACCTTAATTTTTCAGGTTTCTATTCTACTAGTAAGAGATTTCACAAAAACATACTTCCTGGGAGAACGCAGAAGACACAAAGGCAACAAATATGTATTGTATTGCTTTTCAGCAGTGTGTCTATACACTAAAAAGAGCAAGCCCCTATGTTCTGAGTCCACAGACTTCAATAATGGATGTATAGTAGATGTATAGTAGGACTACACATAGACATTGAGTTAAGGGGAAAAATCCAGTTATATTTAAAATGAATCTTGAAGGATAAGTAGTAGTTCTAAAAACATTGCTACATGCAGTGGCACATACCTATAATCCCAAAGGCTGTGGCAGGAGGATTGTGGGTTCAAAGTCAGTGTCTTAGCAAGGTCCTAAGCAACTTAGAGAGACCCTGTCTCTAAATAAAAACATAAAAAAGGGCTGGGGATGTGGGTCAGTGGTTAAGCACCCCTGTGTTCAATCTTCAGCACACACACAAAAAAACCAAAATAAAAGGAAATAAGAAAAAAATGCTTTAGAATGCACAATGCAGTACTGTTTAAAAATTGCAGTAGGGAATATATTAGAAAGTAGGAAAGGAGCCAGGTGTGGAGACTCACACTTGTAATCCCAGAGGCTTGGGAGACTGAGGCAGGAGGATTGCAAGTTCAAAGCCAGCCTCAGCAACTTAGTCAGGCCTTAAGCGATGTAGCAAAATCCTGTCTCAAAATAAAAAGGGCTGGGAATGTGGCTCAGTGCTTAAGTGTCCTCTGGGTTCAATCACCAGTTAAAAAAAAAAAAGGAAAGGAATGGAATGTGGATGCTTTAGAAAACTCTCCAAATATTTCATGAACTCTATTGATGATAGAAATAAAGGTGAGCCTTTTCAACAAATGGTGCTGGGGAAACTAGAAATCCATATGTAACAAAATGAAAGAAAACCCCTATCTCTCACCATGCACAAAACTCAACTCAAAGTATATCAAGGACCTAGGAATTAAACCAGAGACTCTGTGTCTACTAGAAGAAAAAGTAGGCCCTAATCTTTATCATGTGGGATTAGGCCCTAACTTCCTTAATAAGACTCTTAAAGTGCAAGAATTAAAACCAAGAATCAATAAATGGGATGGATTGAAACTAAAGTTTCATCTCAGCAAAAGAATCTGTTAGGTGAGTAGAGAACCTACCTCTTGGGAGCAAATTTTTACCCATTACACATCAGGTAGAGCACTAATCTCTAGGATAGATAAAGAACTCAAAAAGCTAAGCACCCCCCCCCCCAAAAAAAAACAAAAACAAAAACAAAGAAACCATTCAATAAATGGGCCAAGGACATGAACACACTCTTCTCAGAAGAGGATATACAATCAGTCAACAAATGTATGAAAAAATGTTTATCATCTCTAGCAATTAGAGAAATGCAAATCAAAACTACTGTAAGATATCTCACTCCAGTCAGAATGGCAGCTATTATGAAGACCAACAGTAAGTGTTGGCGAGGATGTGGGGGAAAAGGCATACGCATACATTGATGGTGGGACTCATACACACTCATACATTGCTGGTGGGACTGCAAATCTTAAGCTATTCTTAAGAGGCAACTTACTGTAGTGATTGGCATTCTCTCTTCAATAAAAATGGAGTAAATATTGCCTTGCCTTTTCTGAATTACTTTAGTTCTCATAAACCTCATTGATCTGTCATTCTATGTCTGTGGTATGAAGCTTGTTAGCTTTTTCTGTGATTTCTTCCCTGTTGAACTTAAAAGTCACACCTAGAGACCTGAAAGCTCTTTGGAGATAGAATCTATGTTTTCAATCACTACCAGTGCAGTAGTCTTTTTAAAAATTGTACCATTTATAATGAACTTGTAGTCTTCTTAATGGTGGATGTTATTGGCAGTCATGTGCCATCCTCTTTCCTTTGGGAACAAAGAACCCAAGTCTCCTTCTGTAGCCATGTGGCTTGTCTTAGATGTTTACAAGTTCAAGGATGGCAGCTGCTTTAGTCTAAGCCACTGTGGCCATAGTGATAGAGATGGGCATGCAGACTAAGCCTCTCCAATTGGTATGAGCCACTGGATGTGTGCTGGTTCGTCTGGGATACCAACAATGTCTCTTGGAAATGGGTACATCCATGGGGGCCACGGGGTAGAAGTTACAGATCAGAGAAGTCAAAACTTGTTTGAAATCTAAGAAATTCTATATAGACAGTCATTTTTAATACTTTTTGGACCATTTGGTAATTAATAAATAAAAACAATTTAGATAAGATACTCTTATAATCTCATCCACTACAGTAATGAAAAATTTAAAAATAAATTGGTTTTTGTATTTGTTGAAGATGGACAAGAAAAATAAAATTTAGTCTCCACTCTTAGCAGGCAGAATTTTTTTCCACAAAATTAATCTGACTAAAAATTAATTTCAAAAGTTTTGATTTTGTCCAATAGGGAATCCTTTCACGCTGCTTAGAATTTCTTTGTTACAGACATATAAAGACACGAGAACAGTTGATTTACAAAATCACTGTTTAATAAAATTAAATATCCCCAAATCAGTAATTACTTACACCTGTCTATAAAACTACTGATCACGTTATTGTATCATAATTTCAACAGTAAAAATATTTTAAAAATTTAAACACTCATTTATAACATGACGGGTGGGATATGGGGTAATAGACATAATCAGCAGTGTTGACACAAGGAAAAATATATCAGTTGTCAAAACCCAGTACTACTTCAGCTTTAATTTGAAGGCTTCTTTTATGTTGCCTATTATAATTAATATCTCTTGTAATTTGGAGCTTTATTATTAGTGATTAGGTGTGCAGGCTTTGAAGATGTACTGATCGAATGAACCTGAGTCTCATTTCTCCTTTAACTAGCTGTAAGCCAGGATCACATCAGTACCTGTTTCATAATGTTATTATTTAAAATAAATATATGCAACTGACGTAGAACAGTGCCTGGTGAGGAGTGAACATTCACCAATTTTTTAGCTACAACCTCATGAACAACAGTAGTTACACAAACTTAATATGCCACATGATCTGTAAAAATGCTCAAGATACCAATTTCTAGTACTAGTTTGATTATTTTTCTTTATACTCAGCACTTAGCATAATGCTTAGCTTATGGATATGGCTTCTTCAGTATTATTTGGACTGGGAGATGAATAGACAGTTAAATTAGATAAATTACTTAAGGGCAGGACTATATCACTTGTTGACCTAGTGTTCCAATGCTGGATGGAAGAATGAATAGATGGATTCAGAATCAGACCCTAGTTGGCAATTCTGCATGACTCTATTAGACAATTTACAAACTTGGTCTACCAGAAGGGTTCCTTGAGTCTTCTCTAAGTAGTCTATAGACCTGTTCACATTGCAAAGGTAAATTTTGAATGATAAGGCAGGTCAGAAGAAAAGAAGGAAAATGGATAAAGTAATTGACTTTACTTTTGT
Source organism: Marmota flaviventris (assembly GCF_047511675.1). Lineage (NCBI taxonomy): Eukaryota > Metazoa > Chordata > Mammalia > Rodentia > Sciuridae > Marmota > Marmota flaviventris. Next base: position 12,591,378 of record NC_092517.1, read on the forward strand.
TCAAATTGATTTTTATTTTTAGAAACCTTTTAATTTATTTTTAGAAACCTTTCAATGCTTATTTGAAGACATGAGGTGGAATTACTGCTCTTGAGAGATCAAGTGGAGGAGTCTTGGCTACTTTTGCTTTGATTAAAGTGAACTAATAATCCAGTGATTGAGGCTGGTTGCATCTGCTACCTTCCTTGCTGCCCTTAGAGCAAATGTTAAAACAGGAAAGGATTTAGGATCAGATGAATCTGGTCTCTAATCATGACTCGGCCCTGATGTTAGATTTTTGAACCTACACAAGCAAGGTCTCTCTGAAAAGATGACATTTAACCTGCCACCATCATGCCAAGAGTTATTTCAGTTTGTCAGCATCTCTGAGTTTTTACAAAGGACATTTATAAATCCAAAACAGTGTGTACTGCTGCATATCTGTTAGCTAGCCCAAGATGAAACATCCCAAATTGAAAAAGCAGTTTACACAACTCATTGCTTGCCAATATTTTATAAATCTGGAAATTCCACAATACCTGTATTTTTTGCTTCTCTTTGGAAGGTTGGGTCTGGCAAAAATATGTTCTTATTCCCTTTATCAATAGATAGTTGGGGGCTGGGGATGTGGGTCAAGCGGTAGTGTGCTCGCCTAGCATGCGCGGGGCAATGGGTTCGATCCTCAGCACCACATACAAATAAAATAAAAAAGTTGTGTCCACCGAAAACTTAAAAAAAAAACTTAAAAAAGATTTTCTCCCCCTCTCTCTCTCTCTCTCTCTCTCTCTCTCTCTCAAAAAAAAAAAAAAAAAAAGGGGCGGGGGCTGGAGATGTGGCTCAAGTGGTAGCACACTCCCCTGGCATGTGTGCGGCCCGGGTTCGAGTCTCAGCACCACATACAAAGATGTTGTGTCCGCCGAAAACTAAAAAATAAATATTAAAAAAAAAATTCTCTCTCCCTCTCCCTCTCCCTCTCCAAAAAATAGATAGATGGATCAAAGTAGCAGCCTCCTTTAAACAGATCTCACCATTCCTGACAGCCACTCACTTAAAACTCCACTCATTTAAACATTACTCCCACACCTCCCAACTCCCAGGGGCATTTTCATATACCTAAACTAGAGTTTCAGTAGATTCTGAGTTAACTTCCACTAATTTGATTTGAACATATGCTTGACTTTTAAATTATAAACTTAGGAAGTTGGCTTTCCAATTCAGTAATAATAGATTAATAAAACTAATGACCCTAAACACCTGTCAGTATATAATAATATCTGTTACGGGTCAGTAAATAGAGCCTGCAATATAATACTACCTTAATTTAAAGACAGTGTTTTTTTCCTTTGAAGACATGCATTAGTAACTATTCTCACACATGTTGGAAATGAAAGAAACAGGAATTTCCCTTGTTTTGTCAGCATCTCTTCTGGTAATCAGTGGCATATAGCAGTGTTCTTTCTGTGAATGTCTGGAAGATTATTAGTTTTTATAATTACCACTAGGATTCCACAAACATGAACATTACAGAAACTTAAACTACCATAAATTCTTGTTTACATTGTAGGTATTCAAGCAAATCACTTTGTATTTATTAATATACTCCACATTCTATGGGGGAATTTGTTGAATTCCATTACTATTTGCATTTTAGGTTCAAAAAAAGAAACAAGGAGGAGAAATTGAATTATAGTAGATGGGGTAGAGAGAGAAGATGGAGGGGAGGGGAGGGGAGGGAAGGGGGGATAGTAGAGGATAGGAAAGGCAACAGAACACAACAGATGATAGTATGGCAGTATGTAAAAAAGGGGATGTGTAACCGATGTGATTCTGCAATATGTATACGGGGTAAAAATGGGAGTTCATAACCCACTTGAATCAAATGTATGAAATATGGTATGTCAAGAACTAAGTAATGTTTTGAACAAATAATAAAAATTAAAAAATAAAAAATATATGTGTGTGTATATATGTGTGTATACACAGACACACACACACATATATATGTATATATATGTATATGTATATATATATATATATGTGTGTGTGTGTGTATATATATATGAATGAATGAGGTTAGAGAGCTCAGTTATTTTAACAGGGATTCTTACAAGTTTCCCAAACCAGAATTTTGACAGGAGACAAGATGAGTTTATGTACCTAACTTTTTTGCCCTAGGAAACCAAAAATTCTAGAATGATCACTTTATGTTAAAAATAAAATATGAGAATTATATTTCAAGTGTTTGCAAACAACTAAGAAATAATATAATAAAGTAGAACCCCATTAAAAGTCCCCATTTAAGTTCTATCTTTTCCACTAGTTGCTTAAGAAAATCACTTAACATCCCTGTTAGTCAATTTTCTGTCCCTGTAATAAAATACTGAGTTAATCAATTTAACAAGCGGAAAGGTTTATTTGGCTCAGAGTTTTAGAGGTTTCAGTCCATGATCCGTAAGCCACATTGCTTGTGGGTCTATTGCATGTTGGAATATTAGGACAGGGGCTACACGTTAGAGCAAGCTGCTTACCTCATGGTGACTGGGAAGCAGAGAGGAGAAGCTTTTCAACATCCCTTTTGAGGTATACCTTTTCAACATCCCTTTTGAGGTATACCTCCAGTGACCTAAAACTTCCTTCTGGTCCCCACCTCTTAAAGGCTCTACCACCTTTCAACAGAGTCATGGTCTGAGAACCAAGCCTTAACACTTGGACCTTTGGACATTGAAAGTCCAACGTATTAACAATCCCTAAACATAGACCCCTTGTGTATTTAAAATAAAGTCAAATCAAGCAAAATATCTATCTCAGAAGGACACTTTGAGGGTGAATTGTGATTACCTGATAGAAGAATGCCAGTGAGGTTTATGGCCACATGCCACTTTTAAAAAATGTGTTTATTAGTGCATTACAGTTACACATGATAGTGGGGTTCATTTTGACATAATCATCCATGCATGGCATTTAATTTGCTGCATTTCAGTACCCAGGACCCCCTTTTTCCCTCTGCTCCCTCCTCCTCCTACTCTCCTGGTCTTTTTTTTTAATCTATTTTTGATTGGTGCTTAATAGAGACACATAAATTCTCTATGGTATCTTTATGTAGGCTCTCTATTCACCTCACAGATTGCTTCTTTTGCTGAGAAGAAGCTTTTTAGTTTGAAACTATCCCATTTATTGATTTTTTATTTTAATTCTTGTACGAGGCCTATTAAGGAGATTAGGGCCTACTTTTTCTTCTGTTAGATGCAGGGACTCTGGTTTATTTTTCATTTTTTTTATTAAAAAATTTTATTTTTAAATTTTTTTTATTATTAGTTTTTCAAAACATTACAAAGCTTTTGACATATCATGTTTCATACATTTGATTCACGTGGATTATGAACTCCCATTTTTACCCCATATACATATTGCAGATTCACATCAGTTACACATCCACTTTTTTACATACTGCCATACTAGTGTATGTTGTATTCTGCTGCCTCTCCTATCCTCTACTATGCCCCCTCCCCTCCCCTCCCCTCAATTCCCATCTTCTCTCTCTACCCCATCTACTGTAATTCATTTCTCTCTCTTGTTTTATTTCCCTTTTCCCCTCACTTCCTCTTACATGTAATTTTGTATAACAATGAGGGTCTCCTTCCTTTACCATGCAATTTCCCTTCTCTCTCCCTTTCCCTCTCCCCTCTCGTCCCTGTTTAATGGTAATCTTCTCATGCTCTTCCTCCCTTGCTCTGTCCTTAGTTGTTCTCCTTATATCAAAGATGACATCTGGCATTTGTTTTTTAGGGATTGGCTAGCTTCACTTAGCATAATCTGCTCTAGTGACATCCATTTCCCTGCAAATTCCATGATTTTGTCATTTTTTAGTGCTGAGTAGTACACCATTGTGTATGAATGCCACATTTTTTTTTTCCATTCATCTATTGAAGGGCATCTAGGTTCTAGCTATTGTGAATTGTGCTGCTATGAACATCGTTGTGGCAGTATCCCTATAGTACGCTCTTTTAAGGCTTTTAAGGAATAGTCCAAGAAGGGGAATAGCTGGGTCCCACATCCTCGCCAGAACTTGTTGTTGTTTGAATTCATACTGGCTGCCAATCTTACTGGAGTGAGATGGTATCTTAGTGTGGTTTTGATTTGCATTTCTCTGACTGCTAGAGATGGTGAGCATTTTTTCATGTACTTGTTGATTGATTGTATGTCCTCCTCTGAGAAGTGTCTGTTCAGGTCCTTGGCCCATTTGTTGATTGGGTTATTTGTTATCTTATTGTTTAATTTTTTGAGTTCTTTGTATACTCTGGATATTAGGGCTCTATCTGAAGTGTGAGGAGTAAAGATTTGTTCCCAGGATGTAGGTTCCCTATTTACCTCTCTTATTATTTCTCTTGCTGAGAAAAACTTTTTAGTTTGAGTAAGTCCCATTTGTTGATTCTTGTTATTAACTCTTGTGCTATGGGTGTCCTATTAAGGAATTTGGAGCCCGACCCCACAATCTATAGATCGGAGCCAACTTTTTCTTCTATCAGACGCAGAGTATCTGATTTGATATCAAGCTCCTTGATCCATTTTGAGTTAACTTTTGTGCATGGCGAGAGAAGGGGATTCAGTTTCATTTTGTTGCATATGGATTTCCAGTTTTCCCAGCACAATTTGTTGAAGATGCTATTCTTCCTCCATTGCACGCTTTTAGCCCCTTTATCAAATATAAGATAGTTGTAACTTTGTGGATTGGTCTCTGTGTTCTCTGTTCTGTACCGTTGGTCCACCCGCCTGTTTTGTTACCAGTACCATGCTGTTTTTGTTACTATTGCTCTGTAGTATAGTTTGAAATCTGGTATCGCTATACCGCCTGATTCACACTTCCTGCTTAGAGTTGCTTTGGGTCTTCTGGGTCTTTTATTTTTCCATATGAATTTCATGATTGCTTTATCTATTTCTACAAGAAATGCCATTGGAATTTTGATTGGCATTGCATTAAACCTATAGAGAACTTTTGGTAATATCGCCATTTTGATGATGTTAGTTCTGCCTATCCATGAACAGGGTATATTTTTCCATCTTGTAAGATCTTCTATTTCTCTCTTTAGGGTTCTGTAGTTTTCATTGTATAAATCTTTCACCTCTTTTGTTAGGTTGATGCCCAAGTATTTTAGTTTTTTTGAGGATATTGTGAATGGGGTGTTTTTCCTCATTTCCATTTCAGAAGATTTGTTGCTGATATACAGGAATGCCTTTGATTTATGTGTGTTGATTTTATATCATGCCACTTTGGTGAATTCATTTATTAGTTCTAGTAGTTTCTTGGTGGACCCTTTTGGGTCTGCTAGGTATAGAATCATGTCACCTGCAAATAGTGATAATTTAATTTCTTCTTTTCCTATTTTTATGCCTTTAAATTCTTTCGTCTAATTGCTCTGGCCAGTATTTCAAGAACTATATGGAATAGAAGTGGTGATAGAGGGCATCCTTGTCTTGTTCCAGATTTTAGAGGGAATGCCTTCAATTTTTGTCCATACAGAATGATGCTAGCCTGAGGCTTAGCATAGATAGCTTTTACAATGTTGAGGTAAGGTCCTGTTATCCCTATTTTTTCTAGTGTTTTGAACATAAAGGGATGCTGTACTTTGTCGAATGCTTTTTCTGCATCTATCGAGATGATCATATGGTTCTTATCTTTAAGTCTATTGATGTGGTGAATAACATTTATTGATTTCTGTATATTGAACCATCCTTGCATCCCAGGGATAAATCCTACTTGATCATGGTGCACAATTTTTTTGATGTGATTTGTATCCGATTCACCAGAATTTTATTGAGGATTTTTGCATCAAGGTTCATTAGAGATATTGGTCTGTAGTTTTGTTTCTTTGAAGTGTCTTTGACTGGTTTCGGGATCAGGTGATGTTGGCCTCATAGAATGAATTTGGAAGAGCTCCCTCTTTTTCTATTTCCTGAAATAACCTGAAAAGTATTGGTATTAATTCTTCTTTAAAGGTTTTGTAAAACTCCGCTGTATACCCATCTGGTCCTGGGCTTTTCTTGGGTGGTAGTCTTTTGATGGCTTCTTCTATTTCATCCATTGATATTGGTCTGTTCAAATTGTGTGTATCCTCCTGACTCAGTCTGAGCAAATCATATGACTTAAGAAATTTATAGATGTCTTCACTATCTTCTATTTTATTGGAATATAGGGTTTCAAAATAATTTCTAATTGTCTTCTGTATTTCTGTAGCATCTGTTGTGATATTGCCTTTTTCATCCCGTATGTTAGTAATTTGAGTTCTCTCTTCTCTTTGTTAGCATGGCTAAGGGTCTGTCGATCTTATTTATTTTTTTGAAGAACCAACTTTTAGTTTTGTGAATTTTTTCAATAGTTTCTTTTGTTTCAATTTCATTGATTTCTGCTCTGATTTTAATTATTTCTTGCCTTCTGCTACATTTGCTGTTGTTTTGCTTTTACTTTTCCAGGGCTTTGAGATGAAGTGTGAGCTCATTTATTTGTTGGTTTTTCATTTTTTTGAGGAATGACCTCCAGGCGATGAATTTCCCTCTTAAAACTGCTTTCATTGTGTCCCATAGATGCCGATATGTTGTGTCTGTATTTTCATTTATCTCTAAGAATTTTTTGATTTCCTCCTTTATGTCTTCTGTAACCCATTGATCATTCAGTAGCATATTGTTCATTTTCCATGTGATATAGAATTTTTCCTTTCTTCTTTTATCATTGATTTCCAGTTTCATTCCATTATGATCAGATAAAATGCATGGTATTATCTCCACCCCTTTATATTTACTGAGGGTTGCCCTATGGCATAATATATGGTCTATTTTTTAGAAGGATCCATGTGCTGCTGAGTAAAAAGTATATCCACTTGATGATGGTTGATATATTCTATATATGTCAGTTAAGTCTAGGTTATTGATTGTGTTATTGAGTTCTATAGTTTCTTTATTCAACTTTTGTTTGGAGGATCTTTCCAATGGTGAGAGAGGTGTGTTGAAGCCACCCATGATTATTGTGTTGTGGTCTATTTGATTATTGAACTTGAGGAGAGTTTGTTTCATGAACATCGCAGCACCATTATTTGGTGCATAAATATTGATAATTATTATGTCTTGCTGGTGAATGGTTCCTTTTAACAGTATATAATGTCCTTCCTTATCCCTTTTGATTAACTTAGTCTTGAAGTCGATTTTATTCCATATGAGGATGGCCACCCCTGCTTGTTTACGAGGGCCATGTGCTCGGTATGTTTTTTTCCCAACCTTTCACCTTCAGCCTGTGTATATCTTTTCCAATCAGATGTGTCTCTTGGAGGCAGCATATTGTTGGATTTGTTTTTTTAATCCATGTTACCAGCCTATGTCGCTTTATTGGTGAGTTTAAGCTGTGAACGTTTAGAGTTACTATTGATATATGGTTTGTACTTCCAGCCATGTTTGATTATTTATCTTTTTTTTTTTTTAATTTGGTTTGTTTCTCCATGATTAGCTTTTTCCCCACCCTCTTGCTTTACTGAGGTACTTCCCACTGTTGGTTTTGGTTATTGTTTTTCATTTCTTCTTCATGTAGTGTTTTGCTCAAGATGCTTTGCAATGCTGGATTTCTGGCTGCAAATTCTTTTAACTTTTGTTTATCATGAAAGATTTTTATTGCGTTGTCATACCTGAAGCTTAATTTTGCTGGATACAAAATTCTTGGTTGGCATCCATTGTCTTTCCGTGTTTGAAATATGTTGTTCCAGGATCTTCTCGCTTTCAGCGTCTGTGATGAAAAATCCATTGTTAACCTTATTGGTTTACCCTTGAATGTAATCTGCCTCCTTTCTCTTGTAGCTTTTAATATTTTTCTCTTTGGTCTGTATATTGGATATCTTCATAACAGTGTGTCTTGGCGTTGGTCTTCTATGATTTTGTATGTTTGGTGTCCTGTATGCATCTACAATTTGTACATCTGTTTCCTTTTTTATATCTGGAAAGTTTTCCATAATTATTTCATTCAACAGATTGCTTGTTCCCTTGGTTTGAACCTCTATACCTTCCTCTATCCTGATGACTCTTAAGTTTGGTTTTTTTTATGTTATCCCATATCTCTTGGATGTTTTTCTCGTGATTTTTTACCAGCCTTTCTGAGTTGGCTAGACTCTTTTCAAGATGATATATTTTGTCTTCATTATCTGATAGTTCTGGCTTCTACTTGCTCCACTGTGTTAGTGATACTCTCATTTGAGTTTTTAATTTGGTTTATAGTTTCCTTCATTTCTAGGATTATTGTTTGATTTTTTTTATAATCTCTATCTCCTGATAAAGATGCTTATTTGCTTCTTTTGTCTGTTTATGTAATTCATTTTCAATGTGTTCTTTTATTGTTTGAATTTGCTGTCTCATGTCCTCTTTAAGATTCCATTCCATCTGTCTAAGGTATTCCTTAAGTTCTTCATTTGACCATTTTTTCTGATGCCCCTAGGTCCTCCTGTATATTTAGGCTGTCCTGCATTGTTTGTACTCCTTTTCTTCCTTGATTTTTCATGCTGCTCATGTTACTTCTTGTTCTGTTTGACTGCTGAGTTACTGTTACTCCTATAAATTTATTTGGTTTTGTTTATCTCTTTTGTGATGGGAGACTATGACTAGAGGTGATGCGTTTTGTTGCACTTTAAAGCAGATTCTTCGTTTCTTAAACTGTGTACGGATTCCGATGGCATATAGTGGTCTGCAGTTTGGTCTTGGGACTTATATTTAGGTCGAATGATGTTAAGGTCATTGAGGTTGGTATCTCTTGGCAACCTTGAAAGGTTGCTCTACTGACGAGGGATATTAACAGCAGAATGGTCTGGAGTATTTGGGGGTAGCTAGGGACTTGGTAGCATTATATAATGTCTTGGAACATTTACCTATACATATTTAGTAAATTACACATAAACAGCATCCTGATGGTTGGGAGGAAAGGTATTAGAAGTGGGAGGGAAGTAGTCACTAAAGAGAATGAGAGTAAACAGGTAGAATTCAAGGAAAGGGGAATAAGGAAATTGAAAAGAAATGAAAAGACAAAAGAAAAAAATAGAAAATAAAAACAGAAAAAAATTTTAAAAATAATTAAAAAAATAAAAATTAAAAATTAAAAATTAAAAAAATTAAACAAAACAAGACAAAATTTTAAAAAAAATTAAAATTAAAAAAAAAATTTAAAAAGTTCAGTCTTTAGAGTTCGATTAACTTCTCTTCCAACAGGTGGAGCTGTGCCCACCAGGCCAAGCTTCTCCTCTCAATACGCAGGAACCAATCACTGTGACGCAGCTCCTTCTCCCCGACTGGGCGGGTCTCCAATCCTGAGTGCCTAGGGCCTTTTCTTGTGTCTAGTCACTTCCCCACTTTTCCTCTAGCCAGGCCCCCCTCACTGGTGATGCTTACCACAATACTGGGAACATTCTCCCTGCTTGCCATTCCCTCGGACCCTAAGGTTGTGGAGCGTGGGGCTGAGAACCTCCGGTAGCCATGCCCCAGGTAGGTGGTGAAAGGGACCTCAGTTGTCAGCGCTGGTGGGATCGGTAGCCAGGGGTCCCCCGCCACGGTTCCCGCGTTGCTCCTGGTTCCCTCAGTCTGACAATCGCGCTCACGGGAGAGCTGGGAGGGGTCCTTGAGGTTTCCCCACTGTGTGGAGAGGGAGGGCTAGGGGGTTACACACCTGCCACCGCTGATTTCAATGAAGTTATCTCCTCCGCCGCATTCTGGTGACGTCAGTTCTCTGCCATGGTGATACCCCATGCGAATGAACAGTTCGTTCTCTTTGCCGGGTGTCCGATGCAATGAGTGGGTTCTGACCGGCTCTCCCAAGCCCCGTCTCAATCCTGTGGCCACTGCCTATGAAGGATCCGTTGGTATTAACCTCTGCAGGTTCAGTAGTAACCGACAAGTTGATTCAGTGGGAGCGTTTAGTGCTGAGTCACAGCGGTTTGTCTGTGAGACGCAGGCGAACGGGAGCCTGAGTTCAGCTGCTCTGGGCTCGGTGTGTGTTCTGAGAGGCATAAACTGTTCGCCCCAGATCCACGTCAACTCAGCATTGCCTAGGGCAATCTCCAGGCTGCTTTCCAAAGTGGTTGTACTAATCTGTAGTCCTGTTAAAGATGTATGAGTGTACTATTTTCCCCACCTCCTTTTCAGCATTTGTTATTTGTATTCTTGTTGATTGTCATCCTTACTGGAGTTAGAGGGAATCTCAATGGAGTTTTGATTTGCATTCCCTGATTGCATAGGAATATTGATCATTTTTTCATATATTTATTGAACATTTTTATTCTTTTCAGAAGTCTCTGTTATGTTTTTTGGTTTGGCTCATTTATTGATTGAGGTTTTTTTTTTTTGGGGGGGGGGGGTGCTGATGTGGCCCAAGCTACAGAAACTGAATGCAGCTTCTAGCAGAGTAGTGAGAAAAGATGCTGTAGAACCATAGACCTGTTAAATATGGAGAAGACAGTGACCCTTTCCTCATTTCTTTCTCCAACCTCAACTGTAGGAATCAACTTTCTTCTTTCATTTATAGTGGGATAACAGAAAATAGATTAGGCATTTTCTCAGAGTTAAACATGAAGTTACTATATGAACCAGCAACCCCAAATATCCCAGGTATATTATTAGCTATAACATTCTTCTGCTTGTAAAGGCTATAAAATAGTAGAATACAGTAATTAATAGCTTGAGATTTGGAGTACTGACTGCCACATCACTGAAAAAGCTACCAAAATACACTGTTGATAAAACAAAGTCATGTTCATTGAGTACCACAGAGGAAAGTCAATGGCAGTTATTTTTAAGATTTGAGGATCTGGATTAAGGTACTTGTTTTAATGTAGAATTGGAAAAGCATGTAATATTGTAGTTTTGCATTGACTGGCATAGCAAATGAAGGGTTTGAAAGAAGTCTTTTGAGTAAATAGTCATTTGATGAGAAGGCTTTGCCCAGTTAAGCAATGGGTTGCCCTGAAAAAGGACTATTTACATTCATGGCAACTAATTTTTGTAAGAATGGAGTGACTTCTTATTCAACTAGACTTTTGTTAATCAAGAAGTTGTTAAATTTGTAATGTTATTTTCCTGGTGAAAAATTTATGGCATAGTAAAGCCCTATTAGAGCAAACAATTTTAGTTTTCTGGGTCCTGTTAAGCTGTGTGATTATGGGGAAGTTGTTCTGAGGAGGTGAACTGTGTTAGAATTTTTTAGCCTCTGATATGACCCCTGCATATAGTGTCATCTTCTGTAGAGTTCTGTGACACCTTGTGTTTGGTGACATCACTTCTGGACATATTCAGAGATAACAAATACTCTTGCTTATATGTCATGAGCCATTATGAGATGTCAAACTTATCTGCCTCTTTCACTGTCCCTTAACTTTCAGAACCAAGAAACCATAACCATTGAGCTATGTCATCCTAATCTTTCCCTATTGCTTATGAAAGCCAGCTCCATACTTTGTTCCACCAAAGCTTTTTTGCTTAAATTATAGTGTCTGTGTCCTAAGTGGGGGCTTTTGTCTTAAAGAGTCCTTGTTCTTCCTCTACCTGGTGTCCACCCTTTCCCTGTCCTTTCAGGTAGGCACTGTCTATTCCTAGGAATGTTTTGCTCAGGTCTAACATTTTATGTGCATCTTGGTAAATAGTCAGTTTCATGATTCATGTGTATATTTCTCAATAGTTAATTTTTTTCCATTAATAGTGTAGATTACCTTGGCTGTAAGTGCCAGTTGGCAGTATTCAATCAACAGTGCCCCATTACCCTGTCAGGAGTGTGGTGAGAAGGGGTGGAACCAATGAGGACTTCTCTTTATCATCACTGTTATTGTTATACAAATGAGTGTCATTGCCACTTGAGATGGCTGTCCATAATGAAAGGAGATGTGAGTGGAAGATTCACTGATGGGATTCCTAGTCATTACCTGACAACATTGTGGCAAAACTATAGACGATTTTCTGGATGTCTTGAAGATTTCCCTGTTAAGCGTCCTATTAGGCACAAACAGTATTGTGAGCATTCTTATAATGAGGTATTTAGGATTTAGGGACTACTGTTGAAATGCCACCTTCTGCCGTTCTCTGCTCTGTACTTATATTTGCTTTTGGAACTGTCTGTACCTACAATGACTGATAGATATGATTGTTTTAAAACAGAAAATGCTGCCAACTCTTCTGTGTGAACTACCCTCATCAAATTTTCTTCCTCTTCCTTTATTTTCCTGTCTGAAAGATGGAGAGGTATTTGTATTAAAACAATATGCTCTTCATTTGTGAAGAGGTGATAGGACAGCGTTAAAAACCTTGGGCTATGGAGGCAGGATGCTTGGATACAGTTCCTGACATACATCTCTAAGTGGCTTTACCACTTAATTTGCTTCACCTCTCTGTGCCTCACTTTCCTCTTCTATAAAATGGGACTAATAATGCTGCCTACCTGCCCCCCACAGGATCGTTGTAAGATATAATTACATAAAAAGTGCTTAGGACAGCAGCTAGTATAATAAAAGTTTGCTAGAATGATGCTTATTAAATTTCTACCTGCTTTCCAGAAACCCACAGACCATGCCATTCCCATTTGTTAAAACTTCTTAGCACTGTCTCCTTCTTGCAGGATGAGGATGGGCACTGTTCTCAGTTCCTGCCTTCTGTCCCTACCTCACCATCCTTGTTCTGCTGCTCACATTGATGTTTCTGTCTCACAAACCAATCTGAGGGTCTGGGATCTGTCATATTTGCTCTGATATTTTATGATCCTCTTGCCTCAGCCTCCTGAGTTGCTGGGATTACAGGCATGTGCCGCTGCACCCAGCTGACATACTTCTGTATCTTGTACACACCACCTAAACATGCCTTATTCTGCCTCTGAACCAAATCCTGACCCCTGAACATATTTCAACTTCCAATGACTAATATAAAACATTTCCTGTTCCTTAACTTCCCTTGCCAAACTCTACCTCTTCCATTGTCGGTTTGACTTCTTTAACTACTTCAGTGAATTTCTCCCTAGCACTGCCCCACTTGCAAGGCCCCACAGAGTGTTTGTTAGACACTAAATCAGTGCTTGAGAATGAAAATGTAGAGTGGTTAAAACTTAGACCTCTTCTCTGGCATGAATTTTCTTTGCCCAGAGAGCTCTGCACCTGCAATTTCATGAGAAGAGTCTTGATTGGAGTTGAGAAAAGCACCTTTGACTTAAATTCAAAAAAAATGCAAGCAACATGGCAGTATCCCCCTTCCCTCTTCTCCTTCCTTCCCTTGGACCCTTTTCCCTAAACCTTTTCCCTACACCACTGATCTATCTTTTATTTCTTTGAGATCTGCCCCACCTTTATTTCCTTCCTCTCTAGCTTCTTCATATGAGAGAAAACATATGTCCCTTGACTTTCTGAGTTTCACTCATTTTGCTTAACATAATGTTCTCAAGTTCTGGCCATTTTCCTGCAAATGACATAATTTTATTTTTCTTTATAGCCAAATAAGACTCTATTGTGTACATGTACCATATTTTCTTAATCCATTCATCTATTGATGAGCACCTAAGCTGGTTCCATTTTTTGACTATTGTGAACTGTTCTGCTATAAACATGGGTATGCATGTATCACTATAGTATGATGACTTTAACTCTTAAGACAAATACTGAGCGAAGACATGATTTTCATAAAGGTATCCACAGGTCTGAGGCCAGAAGTATTAGATTTAACTGTGTTAGGTAACTTCTTTAAGAACAAACTCTCTACCAAGTACTTAGGTTTTGGGCAATTATTTGTCTGCCTCTGAGTGTATTTCTTTGTGAAATGAATCCCTCCCTCCCTCCCTTCCTTCCTTCCTTCCTTCTTCCTTCCATCCAAGACAAACAAAAATCATGATAGGTTTCTTTACTTTTGAAGCCCAATTTGAATATTTTCATGTCCTTTTTCCAGTCATTTCTCATGGGGTTACTGAGTTTCCCTCTCTCCCTAAGAAGCCAGAATCTTCCAATTAAAAATCAAAAATCACACATAAATAGATTCAGCATACCTTGGTCTGAATCAATATTTAATCTAGATTGTGGTAAATGACCAAGGGGACTTTGATCACAAGTTGCACAATATTTGTGCTTCATTGTGGTTTTGTGCTCCTTCCCTCCCTGAAGTGTCAGAAAAGATAATTTCTTCAGTGTGAAAAGTGCCACTCTCCATCCTGGTGTGTGAACTTGGCAATCAATGTTTATCTGCTGCACTGATGCCTCCCTCGCAGTCATTTTCCTTTGTTCTGTTTTCTTTTTTTTTATTTAATTGAATTTATTTTTAAATGCATGACAGTGGAATGCATGACAATTCTTATTACATATATAGAGCACAATTTTTCATATCTTTGTATATAATTTTCTGCTTTCTGAACCTCATACTGACAGTGCTTTTCAGTAACCATGAATTTGCCAGCTTAGTTTTTCCCATGCCAACTGGAGGGAATTCTCGAGAACTAATGACCTGTGGAAAGATCATGTTTCTTGCCATCTTAGGTAGAAGTCTTCCTTCCAAGCAGTGGGCTTCTGTTTTGTTAGCTCCCGTGCTATGGGAAAGATACCAACTGGGTAATTGTTCACTGCATTAATAATTTACATTAGCCAATGCATCAAGAAGACATTTGTTTTTCAACAGAGAGATGAATAGGACATTTTGAAGAGGAAAGAAAGCATGGGACTTAAACAGTAAATATCTTTGCTAGTGCTCTTCTTTTTGCCAAGAGAATTAGATGCCAAATATTTAATAACCAGTAAGATCTGGGGTCCAATTAGTACAGTTGTCAGCACTTGCTGGCATAGGGTCCTGAAAGTCACCCAGTGAATTAACCTGTAAGTTGCTGGAGCATAGGTAGACTCCAGGCACTCCAGAGAAAATATGGAAAAGTGGAAGCAGGGGATCCTTGCTGGAGGAAGGGAGAGTCCTATTCAGTACCCAGTGTGTAGGCATTTTAATCTTTACAACTAACAAGGCCATTGTTCTCCATATGACTAATGATTAGTGCTGTGTCTGTCTGGTTCCACCAGGCTTGGAGTTACCCTACACATCTTTGAAGAGGCAGCTCTTTTTACACTTACTCTGTAAAACCTCTCTGAATTCCCACTTGACCTCTACTCAAAAGCATATATGCTAAGGACTGGAACACAGCACAGAGGCAGAATGTACAGCCTTTGGAGTCCAGCAAACCACTCTGGACCTTAGTATACCCGTGTATAAGGTGGGGGGACATCAATACTGTCTTAGTCCTCATGTCTCCAAACCCAGGTTCTGAGACAAGGATTTGGCAGATGATCCCAGCAAACATGTAAGAGGGTAGGTGAGTGAGAAGAAAGAGAAAAAGGCCAATAGAACTGTGTTTAGGAACAAACTGGCACTCTGGGCATCAGGAGCCAAATCCTGATGGAGACTCAGAGTGTCTAGAATATTCTCATAACTGGCAAAAAGCTGGGGGACTGATCTATAACCCTCATGCCTCAGTGCTTGAGGGCTGCTCCTTGGCCATTATCTTCTCCCCAGCACTGGTATCTAAAATGACCAGAGAACACCCATAAGCAGACAGTCAAGTACTCTTTTAGCATGTATACTGGGAAATTTGTCAACATGTACAGAATGTGCCTGCCAGGCAAACACCAACGTGGGCCCAGGAGATATGAATGGGGTGTGGACAACACCTGCTACATACACCTACCTCTCAGAGATCCCATGATGATATATGCAAAAGAGCTAGTTAAGTGTCTTAACTCATAGGGCTTCTGAAGGCATGTGAACTCTAAGTAACATTTTTAATAACCTACTGGATGCTAGCTTCTTTGCTTCTGCTAATTCATTTAACCCCCATAGCTCACTTGTTAGTAGATACTATTTATGTTCTCATTTTACAGATGTGGAACCCAGTGTCCTCTCTTGAACTATTGTTCAATCAGTGATGTTTTATAGAAAATAAGTAGGAATGCTAAATAAGCCCATATACTCTTGTTCTAGATCCCACATTTATAACCACTCTATATACTGCCTTTCTACAAGTAAAGGAGGAAAAGTTGGGTAAAAAAGATGTTTATATTCACATAAATATTTTCACCTTGTCACTGGGGCAACTTAGGTGACCCAGGAAAAACCTTAGAAACAAATAACTTGACATTTTTCTTTAGACCCTTCTCCATCATTTGTAGTATACCATGCTTCTCAGAACCAGGTGCAGTCTTCAGTCAAATGCAGTGACTAGAGGTCTCCTGTGTGCAGAGCTTTGTTCTCAGAGCTATTGGGGGTCACAGAGGAAGCAGAGGAGACAGTTCCATCATCACAGAGTCTAACTAGGCAGTGAAGATGCTCAGATTCACCTATCAAAGTGGCAGAAATTAAAACTAAGCATGCCTAACTCAGGCCTCTCAAGGTTGGCTTCTTCCTCCTCTTTTATCATATGCTTTCTGGGCTCTAGGTGGTGGAAATGCAGATATAGAGCAATGCCATAGAAAAAGATAAGTCACAAGGAGAGTGGTATATAGGAAAAGGAAGAGACCATTCTCCCCACTTATGGAAAGGGGAAATGGGTTATCTTTAAACAAACCTCAAAAGCAATTAGAATAAATGAAAAGAAGGAAGAACAATAGGGTAGAAAAGTGGGTGGGAGGAAAGAAGGGAAAGGAAAAGAATTGCATAAAGAAATTAATACAATTGTATTAGGTGCATGTATGAATACACCACCGTACATTCCAATTTTATATACAACTATAAAGCATCAATTAAAGAAATGGAAGACCAATAGAGAAGAGGAAGGGGAATCAGGTGAGGGAAGATGGGAGGCGAAGAGGAATCCCTGGGGATTGAAATAGAGCAAACTATGTTGTATGCATTTATGAATATGTCAAAATAAACTGCACTATTAGGTATAACTTTAATGCACTAATAAAAGCACGACTGAAATAAAATTGAGGCTTTGAGTTTAGAGTTGTGTTAACAAGGGCTTAACCAGATTTACCTTTAATGTATGAAATTGCCCCCATAACATCCTCCTAACTGACGTATTTAACTAAAAAGGAAACAAGCAAATTGGTGGTCCATACATACTGTTTCTCTTTCCTTGATTGCCTTTGGTGAATAATAATTGTTTTTGAGTTATAGAGCTACTGCTATTTTTAGAAGGAGAGCTTAGAGCTGGGAATTTAGAGTATGTTGTCTGTTCACATCAGTAGGATGCATCTTGATAGGGAAGTTACCAAAGCCTACCACCAAACAGAAGTCTGATTGAAACAGTATTTTTCAGGGCCAGAGATACTTCTTATGAAGTTGAGTTGTGGACCATACTCACCCACAGTCTGTATTTACCAAGGAACCCAGAATTGACTATATAATGCTAATATAATGCTCAAATAAGCAATTACCCATTGAAATATAAAGGACATAAGAAAGGAGACACACCTAGAAATGAGAGTACATTAGAGCCCAGCATGGTTGCCCACATGAAAACATAATTTGACTATTGGCCTACAGGATGAGGTTGTAAAGCAGAAATCTTTGCACATTAGACTTCACACTTTCTAAAGCAAATCCAGATATATCTTTTAATTTGATGCAAGTAATGTGCAGCAAGTAACATAAACTTGGAGTTAATTTTTTCATATCTGTTAATGAGTGGCTAACAGGTCTCAAGCAAATTATGTGGCTCAGCTGGATCTCAGTTTCCTCAGTTGTGAAAACAGGAATGGTACTTGGCTAACAGAGTTATTTTTAAAAATAACTATTATTTTATATATGTGAATATTTTATATTATTTTATAATAACTATTATTTTAAAAAATAATCATAATAACTATTATTTTAAAAAATAATCATAATTTTATCACTATTTGTGACTGAGTAACCAGTATATCTTCTAATGATTTGTTGGGAGGAGCCCTTGTAGGGAAAGAAAAGGACTAAAGTCTGTTAATGTGGATATTTAGTATGCATGATGCCTCTGCAGGGTTCTCAGGGAATTCCCAATGAGTACTAACTTTCAGAGTTTCTCAGTGTAGCCCTTGGCCATGCAGACTGCCCTGCTGTGAGCTTCAGAAAGTGTAGGTGCTATTAATGCATTCCAGAGGTCAAAGCATTTTGCTAATTAGAAATTAGTATTTCACAGCATGGTGTTCATGGCATGGAGCCTAACTCAGGTACAAACTCTTTACATTTGATTAAGTGTGTCTCAATCTCATATATGCTCTAACTCTGCTTTGGACAAAGACTCTGTCTTTCCCTTTATTTTTTTCCTAGTAAACTCCCGTGACCTGAAGAAATGTAACTCCTTAGTTTAACTGCCAAAGCGAGGAAAATGTAGTCTGTGGGTAACTAGTTCCCATTAAGTTTCCAACATTTTAACTCTGTCCTAGGAAAACTAAGAAAGACAAATAACAAGTCAGTTTTTAAGCTGAGTCCTGAAGGGAGACAATGACACATGGGACCAATATGTGCACTGTCAGAGAGTCATGGAGCACGTGTTGATTTGGAAGAAAATCAATGCTTTGAGAGGCTGGAGGAGATGCTACAAATAGGTCAGTTGTGAAAACTCAACGAAAGTTGACCTAGGGATAGGGGCTTCTATGAAGGAATATGATGTGAGGAAAGTGAGGTGAATGCCGAGAGTAAGAGCTTTCAGAATGTTTTAGGAAAAGGTTAAGGATGTGATTCATCTGATTCTGAGAATCCATATGTTGTATCATTTGGTGTTTTTTGTTTTTAATATTTTTTTAGTTGTCAATGGACCTTTATTTTATTTGTTTATATGCAGTGCTGAGAGTCAAACCCAGTGCCTCACACATGCTAGGCAAAGCACTGTATTCCACCCTCCTGGTGAGATTTTAAATAAGTAACATTAAAGGAATTACACATTCCTTGGGGAGACAATGGAAAGAACACACATTTGTTTTATACTTATTATATGTCAGTCTTTGTATGTGAAGTTACTTACATTATCCCATTCAATACTCCTGGGAGCCTTATAGAGTAGGCTGAATTCTCTTTGGAGCATATCCACTTATTCATCCAACCAATATTTATTAAATGCCTGTGGTGCAAAAGTATTATAAACATTGAGGATACTACTTTGAACATGAGGAAGAAGGTTTTTGCTGATATGGAGGATAACAGGTGAGTGAAGTAAATCAGTAAATAAATATATATAATAGGTGCTATGAGGGAAATAAAATGGGGTGACATGATACAAAGAATACTTTGGATTGGAAAACAAGGGTTACCTGTGGGCTTGATAGTTGAACAATATTCCAGGGATGAGAAGTCAAGAGTACCACTCCGAGTACAAATGGAATTGGCAGGAAAAAAGCAATAGGCACAAAGAAGCATTGAGAAGGGAGACCCTGGTGTGTTCTGGGAACTGAGGGGAGACACTATGGTGGTAGAAGCTGAATGATTATTCTTATAGAGTAGGTAGGCAATGACCAGTGGGAAAAATTGGGGTTTTCTTCAAAGTGCAATGGGAAGCCATGTAAAGACTTATATTATGGACTTGATATTATCTGAGTTATAGCTATGGTTTCAGAACTGAAATTGATTTGTAGAATTTGAGAAAAACAGCATGAAAGGCACTTAGGCTAGTTTTATTATTCCATGTGAGAGGAATTGTGGCTTATAAAGTCTTTGGAAATCTCTCTCTCTATTTTTTTAATTGTAGTTGGACTTAATACCTTTATTTTATTTATTTTTATGTGGTGTTGAGTATTGGACCCAGTGCCTTGCATACTCTAGCTGTGTGTTCAACAGCCACAACTCCAGTGCTGATTTGGAAATCTTAAGGAGTGAAAATATCTTTTTAAAAAAATTCTGAATTTATTTGTATGGTTACATTCATATGGGTACAAATATCTATATATGTATGTGTATGTGTTAGTTAGTTTTCCATCACTATGACAAAATACTTGAGGCAATGAACTGAATAATGAAAACTCTTTATTTTGGCTCATGGTTTTACAGGTTTCAGCCCATGTTTGCTTTGCCCTATGGCTTTGGGTCAGTGGTGGCAAAGTACATCATGGTGGTAGCACAACATAGAGCAGACCTATTTGCCTCATGGGAACTAGGAAGAAGAGAGGAACAACCAGGATTTCAGATACACAGTTAAAATGACCTAACTTCCTCTCGCTATGCCCACCTTTTTTTCCCCCCACTTTTTAAATTGGTTCATTATAGTTGTATATACTGATGGGATTTGGTGTTGCATGCTTTTACATGTGCATAATACACAATATAACAATATAATTTGGCCAATATCACTTCCCAAGACTTCTCCCCGTCATCCCCCACCTCCCATCCCTTGGTCACATTCCTCTGCTGATCTCCCTTTCATTTTCATGAGATCCACTCCCACCTTTATTTTCCTCTCTAGCTTCCACATATGAGAGAAGACATAAGACTCTTGACCTTCTTAGTTTAACCTATTTAATTTAACATAATGGCTCTAGCTCTATCCATTTTCCAGTAAATGCCATAATTTCATTTTTCTTTATGATTAAGTAAAACTCCATTGTGTATATGTAGTATTTCCTTAAGCCGTTCATCCACTGATGGGCAACTAGGCTAGTTCCATAGTTTGGCTATTGTGAATTGTGCTGCTATAAACCTGGGTGTGTGCATATATCAGTGTAGTATGATGACTTTAATTCTCTTGGATAAATTTTGAGGTGTGGTAGAGCTGGGTCGTTTGGTGGTTCTATGCCTAGTCTTTTGAGGAACTTCCATATTGATTTCCATAGTGGATGTACTAATTTGCAATTCCATCAGCAGTGTAAAAGTGTTCTTTTTTCTCCACATCCTCTCCAGAATTTATTATTATTTGTATTTTTGTTGACTGCCATTCTGACTGGTATGAGATAAAAATTTCAATGTAGTTTTGATTTGTATTTCCCTAATTGCTAATGATGCTGAACATTTTGTTCATAGGTTTATTGTAGGCACTAACTTTTTTTTTTGGTTCAAGTATTTTTATTTTTATTTTTTTTAACCATACAATTTATTTTTATTTTATTTAGTCATACATGACAGCAGAATGTATTTTGACATATAATACATACATGGAATGTATATACATCAATCATAATGTCTATTCTATTCTGCTGCCCTTCCTATCCCCCCTACTTCTCCCCTCCTCTCCCATCCTTTCTCTCTATCCAATCTAATGTGACACACTTTTTTTCTTTTTCTCATCACAACATCATATATATATTCTGTATAACAATGAGGTTCTCCTTCCATCTTCCGTGCAACTCCCCTTCTCCCTCCTTTTCCCTCCCACCTCTCTTCCCTATTTAGTGGTAGTCTTCTTCTCATGCTCTTCCTCCCTATCCCATTTTGAGTCATCCCCCTTATATCAGAGAAGACATTCGGCATTTGTTTTTTAGGGATTGGCTAACTTCACTTAGCATAATCTGCTCTAATGCCATCCATTTCCCTGCAAATGCCATGATCTTCTTATTTTTTTAGTGATGAGTAATATTCCATTGTGTATAAATGCCACATTTTTTTAATCCATTCATCTATTGAAGGGCATCTAGGTTGGTTCCACATTCTAGCTATTGTGAATTGTGCTGCTATAAACATTGATGTGGCTGTGTCCCTGTAGTATGCTCTTTTTACGTCTTTTGGGTATAGTCTGAGAAGGGGCATAGCTGGGTCAAATGGTGGTTCCATTCCCAGCTTTCCAAGGAATCTCCATACTGCTTTCCAAATTGGCTGCATCAATTTGCAGTCCCACCAGCAATGTATGAGTGTACCTTCCTCCCACCCCCGCATCCTCGCCAGCACTTATTGTTGTTTGACTTCATAATGGCTGCCATTCTTATTGGAGTGAGATGGTATCTTAGGGTGGTTTTGATTTGCATTTCTCTGATTGCTAGTGATGGTGAGCATTTTTTCATGTATTTGTTGATTGATTGTATATCCTCTTCTGAGAAGTTTCTGTTCAAGTCCTTGGCCCATTTGTTGATAGGGTTATTTGCTTTTTTGTTTAACTTTTTGAGTTATTTGTATACTCTAGAGATTAGAGCTCCATCTGATGTTTGAAGGGTAAAAATGTATTCCCAGGATGTAGGCTCCTTATTCACCTCGCATATTATTTCTCTTGCTGAGAAAACACTTTTTAGTTTGAATTGTCCCATTTGTTGATTCTTGGTTTTAACTCTTGTGCTATAGGTGTCTTATTAAGAAATTTGGGGCCTGCCCTGATGTGATGAAGATTAGGGCCAACTTTTTCTTCTATTAGACGCAGAGTCTCTGGTCTGATTCCTAGCTCCTTGATCCGTTTTGAGTTGACTTTTGTGCAGGGTGAGAGAAAGGGATTCAATTTCATTTTGTTGCATATGGATTTCCAGTTCTCCCAGCACCATTTGTTGAAGATGCTATCCTTTCTCCATTGCATATTTTTAGCACCTTTGTCTAATATGAGGTAGTTGTAATTTTGTGGATTTGACTCTGTGTCCTCTATTCTGTACCATTGGTCTACCAGCCTGTTTTGGTGCCAGTACCATGCTGTTTTTGTTACTATTGCTCTATAGTATAGTTTAAAATCTGGAATCGCGATACCACCAATTTCACTCTTCCTGCTTAGAATTACTTTAGCTATTCTGGGTCTCTTATTTTTCCAGATGAATTTCATGATTGTTTTTTCTATTTCTGCAAGGAATGTCATTAGGATTTTGATGGGAATTGCATTGAATCTGTAAAGTGCTTTTGGTAATATGGCCATCTTAATAATATTAATTCTACCAATCCATGAGCAAGGTAAATCCTTCCATCTTTTAAGGTTTTCTTTTATTTCTTTCTTCAGGGTTCTGTAGTTTTCATTGTATAGATCTTTCACCTCTTTTGTTAGGTTGATTCCCAGATGTTTTATTTTATTTTATTTTATTTTTTTGAGGATATTGTGAATGGAGTAGTTGTCCTCATTTCCATTTCAGAGAATTTGTCACTGATATACAGGAATGCTGTTGATTTATTGGTATTGATTTTATATCCTGCCACTTTGCTGAATTCATTTACTAGTTCTAGAAGTTTCTGGGTTGAACTTTTTGGGTCTGCTAGGTATAGGATCATGTCATCAGAAAATAGTGCTAATTTAAGTTCTTCTGTTCCTATATTTATGCCTTTAATTTCTTTCGTCTAATTGCTCTGGCTAATGTTTCAAGAACTATGTTGAATAGAAGTGGTGAGAGAGGGCATCCCTGACTTGTTCCAGATTTTAAAGGGAATGCCTTCAGTTTTTCTCCATTTAGAATGATGCTGGCCTGAGGCTTAGCATATATAGCTTTTACCATGTTGAGGT
This sequence comes from Marmota flaviventris, assembly GCF_047511675.1. Taxonomy (NCBI): domain Eukaryota; kingdom Metazoa; phylum Chordata; class Mammalia; order Rodentia; family Sciuridae; genus Marmota; species Marmota flaviventris. Next base: position 12,614,674 of record NC_092517.1, read on the forward strand.
AATTTCCTGTTATCTCTAATTTTTCTAGTGTTTTGAACATAAAGGGATGCTGTATTTTGTTGAATGCTTTTTCAGCATCTATTGAGATGTACATATGGTTCTTATCTTTAAGTCTATTGATGTGGTGAATTACATTTATTGATTTCCGTATATTGAACCAGCCTTGCATCCCAGGGATGAATCCCACTTGGTCATGCACGATCTTTTTGATGTTTTTGTATCTGATTTGCCAGAATTTTATTGAGGATTTTTGCATCTATATTCATTAGGGATATTGGTCTGAAGTTTTCTTTCTTTGAAGTGTCTTTATCTGGTTTTGGAATCAGGGTAATGTTGGCCTCATAGAATGAATTTGGATGTACTCCCTCTTTTTCTATCCCCTGAAATAGATTGAAGAGTATTGGTATTAGTTGTTCTTTAAAGTTCTTGTAAAACTCTGCTGTATATCCGTCTGGTCCTGGGCTTTTTTTGGTTGGTAGTCTTTTGATGGCCTCTTCTATTTCCTCACTTGATATTGGTCTGTTTAGGTTGTTTATATCATCCTGACTCAATCTGGGTAGCTCATATGCTTTAAGGAATTTATTGATGCCTTCACTATCCTCTATTTTATTAGAGTATAGGGTTTCAAAATAATTTCTAATTATCTCCTGGTTTTCTGAAGTGTCTGTTGTGATGTTGCCTTTTTCATCCCGTAAGCTAGTAATTTGGGTTCTCTCTTCTTCTATTTGTTAGCGTGGCTAGTGGTCTATCAATCTTATTTATTTTTTCAAAGAGCCAACTTTTAGTTTTGTCAATTTTTTGATTGTTTCTTTTGTTTCTATTTCATTGATTTCAGCTCTGATTTTAATTATTTCTTGCCTTCTACTGTATTTGCTGCTGTTTGTTCTTCTTTTCTAAGGCTTTGAGATATAGTGTGAGGTCATTTATTTGTTGGCTTTTCCTTCTTTTAAGGAATGAACTCCATGAAATGAATTTTCCTCTTAGTACTGCTTTCATAGTGTCCCAGAGATTTCGATATGTTGTGTCTGAGTTTTCATTTACCTCTAAGAATTTTTTAATTTCCTCTTTGATGTCTTCCATCACCCTTTGTTCATTCAGTAGCATATTGTTTATTCTCCATGTGATGTAGGATTTTTTCTTATTTTATTATTGATTTCCAATTTCATTTCATTATAATCAGACAAAATGCATGGTAGTATCTCTACTCCTTTGTATTTGCTAAGATTTGCCCTGTGACCTAATATATGGTCTATTTTTGAGAAGGATCCATGTGCTGCTGAGAAGAAAGTGTATCCGCTTGATGTTGGGTGGTATATTCTGTATATGTCAATTAAGTCTAAGTTATTAATTGTATTATTGAGCTCTATGGTTTCTTTATTCAACTTTTGTTTGGAAGATCTGTCCAGTGGTGAGAGAGGTGTGTTAAAATCTCCCATGATTATTGTGTTGTGGTCTATTTGACTCTTGAACTTGAGAAGAGTTTGTTTGATGAACGTAGCTGCACCATTGTTTGGGGCATATATATTAATGATCATCGAGTCTTGTTGGTGTATGGTTCCCTTGAGCAGTATGTAGTGTCCTTGTTTATCCCTTTTGATTAACTTTAGTTTGAAGTCTATTTTATTTGATACAAATATGGACAACCCTGCTTGCTTCCGAGGTCTATATGAGTGGTATGATTTCTCCCAACCTTTCACCTTCAGTCTGTGTATGTCTTTTCCTATCAGATGAGTCTCCTATAGGCACTAACTCTTAAAGGTTCTACCACCTTCCAGTAGTACTAGGGGTTGGTGTGGGTGGGGTCAAGCCTTCAACAATGGGCTTCTGGGGGTCATCAAAAATCTAAACTGTAGCAATATATATTATAATTATATACACACACACATATAGGTTACTCTAGTTTTACTTAGGAGTGTTATAAAACACAAAAAATAAGCATTTAAAAGTGTCAGCTAAAAAGGGAACAAATGTGATAACTATTGTATTACAATAAAAAGTTGGTACTCACTAAAATGTTACTATTTAAAGCACTATTGATATGTTAGTGACACTGAGTAATATAATTGAATATGCTTTATTTAAGAAAATTTAAAAAATAGTAGAGGATAGGAAAGGCAGCAGAATACAACAGACACTAGTATGGCAATATGTAAATTAATGGATGTGCAACTGATGTGATTCTGCAATCTGTATATGGGGTAAAAATGAGAGCTCATAACCCACTTGAATCTAATTGTGAAATATGATATATCAAGAACTATGTAATGTTTTGAACAGCCAACAATAAAAAATTAAAAAAAAAAAAAGAAAATTTGGTTCAACACATTCTGATACAAATATTCAGAGATCTAATTCTAAAATTAGTTTATTTTCAGAATATTTTTCACAACTGAGAAAGCACTTGTTAAAAACAATATATAAATGTAACATACTTATGGTAAGGTGTGTTTAAAATAAGAGTGGATGACTCTGTACCTCCAACTGATTTCCTGATTTTTTTAAAATTTATGATTTTTTTCAAATCTGGTTACATTAGAAGTTTTTATATCCTTTAGTGGGACTGGATTAGAAATAAGAAAAGTGTCATTTCTACCATTTTGGGGCTATGCAGATTATTATGATTAGTGGAACAACGGTAATGTGATTTTCTCCAGTACAAGGTTCCAGTGTAGGTGTCCTTTAAAACTGTGACTCACCCTGTGAGGATTGATTTACACTGGATAATATCAATATCCTCCAAGTTGAATGTATGGGACCCCCTGTAAAGTTGAAAATAGGTCTCTTCCAGTGCTCGGAGCTAGGAAAACCTGAGTGGAAAATATACAACCCCTTATGGTCCAGACAGGAAACATGGCTTGGTCCATTAGTCATTCAGTTTTGCACCAGGCATAGTTTTTAGAACTGGGGTATAATAGTAAACAAATAGAAAAAATATACATGCCTATTGTTAGTATTTGCATTAATTTTTCCTATAGCTCATTATAGGGAACTTAGTATAACTTATTACTAGTGTGTATTCCCTTCCCTTTGTTTATTGGCCAACGTTAGTAACTAATTTCTCAGATATGAAATAGATCAAGATGGGATGTTCGGTTTTTCTTTCTTTCTTTCTTTTACTTATTTTTTAATTGATTTTTTTAAAAAAATAAATGACAGCAGAACGCATTACAATTCTTATTACACATATACAGCACAATTGGAAAAACTACTTATAATAGTGCAACAATGGAACCATTAAGATTTATGTTGCTGCTGTTTATTTTACAGACATGTCAAATACCATAAGATAGCTGAAAAGCCAAGAGTTTTAATGAATATTTTTAAAATACTCACTTCCTATAAAAAATGACACTGTTGCTACTTAATAGAATTTGTTTAAACTCTAAGAAAACCACAAAAAAATACATAGAAGCATAATTGACCTAAGAGAATGATATGAAATGTTCAATTGAAATCAAATAATTCAGAAAAAGAATGTAAGACAAAATAAGGAAACAAGAACAAGAGCAATGAATAGAAAAGTTACAAATGTAGCAAAGCTAATCTTATAATTTCCATAATTATTTTAAATATAAATGTTCTAAATATGTAAATTAAAATTGGATACTATGCTGGTCAAGGTGGTACATGCCTGTAATCCCAGCCTCTCAGGAGGCTGAGGCAGGAGGATAGAGAGTTCAAGGCCAGCCTCAGCAAAAGCGAGGCACTAAGCAACTCAGTGAGACCTTGTCTCTAAATAAAATACAAAATAGGGCTGGGGATTTGGCTTAGTGGGTAAATGCCCCTGAGTTCTATAGGATGTTCATTTCTGAGATGAAGATATAAAGATTCTGTGGCATCTGTTTGGGGTACTCTGTCTCTCATACTTGACCTTGCTTGGTCTGACAGATGTTAGCTGCTGGGTTGTGAGTTTCAAATAACTAAGACCTCTGATTGATAGATAGCCAGGGAGAGAACTGAGGCCTTGTTCCAACTAAATATGGCTAACAGCAGCAAACTGATCTGGGAAGTGGATCTTTTCCCCACTGGATCCTTGAGGTAAGACTTGGTCCCAGCTGACTTTTTTTGGTATGTGTGGTTTTGGGGGATTGAACCCAGGACCTTGTGCATCTTAGGCAAGTGCTCCACTCCTGAGCAACATCCTCAGCCCCATGACCCCCAGGCTGACATCTTGAATGTAGCCATAGGAGAGAAATTCTAAATCAGAGGACTCACTGAAGTTGTGTCCAGGTTTCTAATTCATAGAAATTGTGAGAAAACAAATGGTTGTTGTAAGTCATTAAGGGTTGGGGTAATTTGTTACTTGGCAGTAGATACCTAATACACTGTATTTTCCTTAGCCTTAATTTTTTTTAATAATTTTTAATGCATTCACTCTCATAAGAGTTATCAGTGAAATATTCCTTAATGAGTTTCTCAGTTCATCTATAAGGGTGTCCTGGGCTTATCAGTTAAGTACATCTAATTGGATAAATATTTGGTAGGAGCAGAATGAGGATCTCAGTTCTAAGGCCATTAATCCCTAAGTTTGTAGGAATTTGGTCTGTTCATGAGAGATTCGTTATGTCTTTTAATTTATACATACCTTTTCCTATTTGAATAATTTGTAAAAAAAAAAAAAAAAGTTTCGGAACATTTAAATATGGGAGATTTAAATATGATCTCAAAGGCAGGATAAAACTATATTCATCCTTGTGTACCCCAAGGCTGTGATCCTAGATAGAATAACATCTATTCCATGCTTGTATAAATATATCAAAATAGATTCTATTGTCATGTATAACTAAAAAGATTTTTTTTTAAGAGAGGAAACCATCCCAAAGTATCAGAAACTACTTCACCAAGTCCAGTAATTGCTGGGTCTTTTAATTCCCATGTAGTGGTGCCTGTTTCCCCAGAGAACCTTTTTGCTTTCCTAGATATTATAGAAAGCATATAATTTTTTTTAGCAGTCATTTCTTATTGCTAGTCTCCTGTCATAATGCCAAGAGATTCTTTGGTGCCACCAAAGTTAATGGTGCAGATTGTTAACTCATGCTTGCAAATCATGCACATGTAAGAGAAGCTGAACAATAGAAGCACTTATGTATTGGTTTTTCTGTACCAATTCAAAAGGAGTTAGTAGAATCTGTAACTTGAGGTGCCTTTAATAGATGTATGTGAATGTATAAGTAAGTGCACATGCATAAACAGATGTGGCATGCTATCAGATTCTCTAGAGAGAAGTGCTGAGTCTTACAGAATTTGAATTACACTTAAAGTTTTGAAGAGTCAAACAGGGCAAGAATCTAGATTTTTCAATACTGCTTCTAGAACTGACTGATTTAAGTCTATGTTTCATATTTTTCATATTCCAAGAGTAAGGAAGAACAAGCAGAACACCTTGGCATTTTTCAGAAGCCTAAATTTATTTGATGACTTGTTTCAGGGGGGGCCAGCTCTCCACCAGTGTCATTTGAATTTAAGTATTCTTGCTTTTTGAAAAATTATATTCAAGATACTTTGAATTTAAGTATTCTTGCTTTTCTTGACTGTTTGTGGATATGATAATGGTGAGAACATGTAGGAACACATTTGTTTTCAAGTTCTTGGCAAAGTAAGAAGTTGATTGTCTTTGCTCCCTGCCATTTGTGATTTTCTATCTTTCTATATTTCTGGAAACCACTAATCTAGAAAACTCTTTGAGCATACAGTACTACATGGTGGAAAATGTAGTTAGAGTGTGTATGAGGTAACACCTTCTCCCATATTTGGTGACAGTGGTGATAGTTTTATCCTGCCTTTGAGATCATATACCACCAACTTGAAAATAATCCTTAACTAGTAATTACCAATGGTTCACCTTACTGCTTGTCCTGTGCAGATGTTGCTTCAAGAACTTTTCTTGCACAAACTCAGGAAACAACCCCTCCAGGAAGGAGAGACCAATACAATCCTCACAGTGTTAAAGTGTTTGCATGGATGTGCATATTTAAAAACTCACTTGAATGTGGTCCAGGATAAGAACACTTAACCACACAGCCCAACTACACTCACACATATACACTCCAAGAAAAGCATTTTCTGTTCTTTATCATTTATTTTAAGAAACCAGTTGTGAACTAGTCCCTGTTATTCCCTTCCTCCTTTTCCTTTTTCTCCCCCACTCCCCATCACTGTCAAGATCTGCTAAAAATCTGTTATAAGCCACTTCACATAACTCAACCTAGTAACTACAACAAACTTGTAATGGACATGTTGTTATTTCCATTTTAGAAAGGAAGCTCAGAGAGCAAATTTAAACTTACCAGCTAATATGAATCAGGGTCAGAAGTTGATCCAGACCTGTCAGTTTCAAAATGCTGGATCTCCCCATCCTGCTTTGTAAGCCATGGCAACCATAACCTGTCTCTAAGGTTGATGCTTCAGGTGACAAGGTAGTTTGAGTTGTCTTGTTCCTGTGATTGAGCCAGATTCTTTAGGTAGAGTGCAGAGGTGCATAGGAGACCAACCAGAAATATGAGTATAATATTGCCTATAATATATAATAAGTAATTGTATATTAGACATATTATGAATATATGCTCTTCATATATATTAGACATATTATGAATATATGCTCTTCATAATATATGCTCTTCATATATTTGTTGCACAAACTACATAGGCTTTAGAACTAATAAATATAGACTGCACCTAAGAGGACATTATGAATAATATTTAATATTTAAAGGTAATTCATATTATATACTCTATTAAATATCCATACTATACTAGTAATTGGGAAAATAAAATAAATGCTGAAATCCACCCCAAAGATGCCCCATTGTAACAGAAAAAGATACCCATTTAACAACAACAATGTAAACAAGTTCATGTAACTAGTAAACACAATTTGAAGTTTGGTATATGGAGATCATACATAAAACATATGTAATGAAATTTATTTTATTAATTCTTTGGCTTTTTTGACCTTTTTTTCCCCAAAAGAAAATGGTGCAGGTTAACTTTTAACTTCCCAAAGTTAATGGTGCAGATCGTTCACTCATGCTTGCAAATCATGCACATGTAAGAGAAGCTGAACAATGGAAGAACCTATGCATTTGTTTTTCTGACCTTTGGGGTCACGCTGATGTTTTGCACTTCAACTTCACTTTAAGAAAATGATAAGCACAAAAAAATACATGCTTTAGGGCAAAGTACTTTCAGAGTACAGAATACTCTGAAACCTCTGGAAGTTGATTAAATAATTAAAGAGTCATGGAAGATTCTCCCTCTTTATACCTCCCCCTTGGACATATATGAGCAGAGCAACATTTTCAGTTCACCTAAATGTGGCCTGCAGTTAGATTTTCTCTATGCAGTGCTGTCTTCCTAGAAAAATGGCTTATTGAAACCAGACCTAGAAAGTCAAGGGTCAGGGCTGGGGATGTGGCTCAGTGATAGAGCACTGGCCTAGCACATGCGAGGCCCTGGGTTCAATCCTCAGCACCACATAAAATAAAGGTATTGTGTCCACTTACAACTAATATATATATATAGAAAGTCAAGGGTCAAATGTATTTTGTCATATGTAGAAACTAGAGAAAAAATAATGAAAAAAATGCAGGGGGGTAGAAAAAGCATGAGTAAAAGAAAACTGGTATTCCATGAAAATAGAAGAGAGATCAGTGGAGTAGAGAAAGGGAATTGATGGGGAGGTAGGATGGACAGGAAAGGGGGAAAACGGTGGAATAAATCTGACCAAACCTTCCTATATGTGCATATATTAATATGCCACAGTGAATTTCACCTCTATGTATATCCTTAATGCACTAATTTAAAAATGAACTATAGATAAATAGAAGATCAATAAAGTAGAGAAAGGGGAATGGGGAAAGGGGAGGAAAGGGTAAAGTACTGGGGATTGAATTGGTTTCTAATTATATTTCATACTTGTATAGCTATGTCAAAATGAATCCCAAAAAACTATGTATAATTATAATGAACTAGTAAAAAATGGCTTAATGAGTGAATGGTTAGATCTAATCCTAACCTATAATGTTGAAATATTTGTTGCTGTAGTTTGATTGTTATGTTTTGAGTGAAGGAAAAATGGTATTCCCTTTAAGACTCTCCATCTTACAAATAATTTAAAAAGTGCTTATAATAATTTTTTTAAGTTGAGTGTTTTTTATACAGGGATCTATTGTACTCTCTATTTTAATTTTGGAAAAGTCCCGTTTAAAAAAAATTTAAGTCACAATAATACACATGGTTGTTATACATGGAATAGGACTTAATTATGTTCCGGTTAGCTGTGTGAAGTAGGGACAGGTATTTCACAAGTAAATTCCACAGTGTTTTAGAGCCTATGAAGATGTTCATAGGCTTATAACCTTGTAGCCTGCTGGGTCATTCATAAGTAGAGCCCCCATATACATAACCTCACAGCCCTACTGCTTGGAGTTTAACATAAAGAAATAATCTAAAACAAAACCAAAAAAGCATTATTATCTAAAGTATTAAAAATAAGAAAGGAATTAAACCATAATGTGCTAAAAATAATGTTTTATTGAATGGTATATGCTTCTTTGTGGTTTATAATATAATTATGTCAACAAGTAGAAAGATTTGTATCATACAATAAAAACTGGCTCATCCTCTCTAAATTTCATGAGAGTTTCTACTTTTGCTTTTCATTATTTTCCCAAAGTCAAGAAAAATTTAGTTTATATTTGGTGTTCAATTCAAATGTATCAAATTACTGATTTGATAATTTTGTAAAATGACACGTGTAGATAGACAACAAGAAGAAAATAGACTATAATGAAGAGACAATTTGCTAGGTTGTTGGAATTCTGAATGGGTGGATTATTTTGTGTTTTGATTTCCTCTTTTATAGTTGTGTAGGTTATATAATAGCAAAAAGAGTAGCACTTTGGTTCCCAAACTTGAACTTGTCTGTATTATAATTTGCAAAAACCAAAACATATGCTTATTCTATATGACCTTGCCACCTGCACCCCACCACAAGAAGGATGAGTACAATTGATTTTCTAGCTCTCCTTGACAAGATCTGTGATCACATTCTGTGACAATATGCTTCCAGTCAACAGGAAAAGGGATGAATAGAGGAGTTGGATTTGGACACCACCTCTTTTACATAAGATCTATCTTGTTGTAGTGATAAATGAGGCAAGGCACCAAAGATAGCAGGAAACAGTTTTATTTGGCTGCAGTCAGGTTCAGAGGGCACAGCTTTTGCTGTAATCAATTAATCCCTTGAACCCCGAGTTCAGGGAGTTTCAGAATTTTATACCCAGCATGTAAGGGGAGAGGCAGTCTGCAGAAGTTCACATAAAAGCAGCTTTTTCTTTCACTGTTCTGGGCAAGTTAACTCTTCAAGGACAACACCTGAGAAAGGGAGAGCTTCTTCTCCCCTTTCTTTTCTCCCCCTGCCAGCTGTTACCATGGAGCCCAATTGCAACTTAAAAGTGTAGACATCTCTGTGAAGCCCAGCTCAAGGCCAGAGGCCTTGTTTGCACATTTCTTCAAAGTACTATACTAGATACTTTTATGAAAACTAGTAAGGGGGTTGGTCCAGCACCTGGAGTGCTGGTATCTTTTCAGCCAGTGGCCAAGTAAACAGGGCGACACAAAAATAGGAATTTTATCTACATTGGACTCTTTTGCAGAGACTGTTTTGCTGACAGTCCTAAAATCAGCCATGATGAAGATTTCTGGAGAGGCCCAGTTAAGACTTTTCAGTGGAGAAAGGGTGTGCCACTTCAATCTCACCTTGGGCAAGTCATCTTCTCTTCTTTTTATTGGTTTCTTCATTTCAAAAAACAGACTAAGTAGTAAGGATTAAATAATGTTGAGTATGGGAATGCTAGGTACAGTCCTAAGCATGGGTCAAATATGTAGACAATGCTTGAATGATAAGCAGCTTTTTCACTTTTTCTACTGTGAGGGAAATGCCCCATTTTTAAAAATCTCTTGAATGTTCCTCATCTTCTGGCAAGGAGTCTGGCATCAAAACCGTGAAAATGGGATCTTAGAATTTTTCTTCCTTAGCTTCTTGATATGATGGATTGCTTTGTTCCATTTTGTATTGTTGAACCAGCCTGGCATACCTGGTAATATAATTCTTTTTTGTCCATGTTGGATTTTGTTTGCTAATATTTTCGTATACCTTTTGTTTTAATTGTTTATTTTTATGTGGTGCTGAGGATCAAACCCAGTGCCTCATGTGTGCAAGGCAAGCACTCTACCACTGAGCCACAACTCTAGCCCCATGTTTGCTAATATTTTTTGAGGATATTTTTGTTTTAATACAAACCTAAGTTTTATTCATGAAATCATATTTTATATTGAGGTTTTGAATCCAATTTAATGAGAGATATTTGTAGTTATCACTGTAATGCACTACCTTCACTCAGTATGGGTATCAGAGAAATACTGGCTTTATAAAATGAGTTTAGAAATGTTTCTTCCTCTTTTTCCTGAAATAGAGTAAAATTTGTATTCTTGTTTTCATGTTTTACAAAATTATCTCAGAAAGCCATTTGGGCCCTAACTTCTTTTAAGAGTTTTAAAATTTCAGCTGGGGATATAGCTCATTTGGTAGAGTGCTTGCCTCACATGCACAAAGCCCTGAATTTAATCCCCAGCACCACACACATATAAAAAAAGTTTTAAAATTTCAGATTAAATTATAATGATTGTATTTAGGTTATCTACTTTATCTTGATGAAGTTTAAGCAGCCTACTGTTTTCTAGAAGTTGTTCTATGTTTTATAAGTTGCTGAATTTATGAGTAAAAAGTGCTTTGTTGTATGTATTTACATTTTTAATGACTATTATTTGTAGTATTTTTTCTTTTTTAATTCCTGATGTGTCTATTTACATTTTTAATGACTACAGGATCTGTAATATTTCATCTTATTTAACTTCCAGTGTTGGTGATTTGTATTCTCTGTTTTAAGCAGTTTTGCTAAGAATTCATCAATTTAACTCATTTTATTCTAAGAGCCAATGTCTTATTTCATTGAGTTTTCTCGTATATTCTTTATTTTCAGTTTCTTTAATTTCTGACCTCATTACTTCCATTCTTCTGCATCCTTTCAAGTTAACTGTTGTTTTTCTAGTGTCTTGAGCTATAAGCTTGGATTACTGTTTTTGAGAACTTTCTACATATTTACTCTCAGCTGTGCCTTCTCTGTATCCCACACATTTTGGTATATCCTGTTTGTTTTATTGATTTCTGTGGTATTTTGCAAATTTTCTACTTATATGTTCTCTTTAACTCATAAATCATTTAGAAGCATGTTGTTCAATTTCTGCATATTTAAAGTTTTTAGGTTGTCTGTTATTGATTTCTTGTTTGTTTCTGTTAACATTCAGGAGACTCCATATGATTTTAGTTATATCAAATTTGTTGAGATTTGTTTAAAGATGTGATATTGGCAAGTGTTTTAGGAATACTTAAAAATGTGTATTTTCCCATCACGAATAGGGCATTCATTATTCATATGTCACTTAGATCTTATAAATCCTTACTAACTTTCTATTTTGTCATTTAACCAGTATCCAAGTAAGGAGAGTTTGTCCTTAGCTATTACTGTACATTTCCCCATTATGCTTCTCGGCTCTGTCAGTTTTTTGTTTCATGTGTTTTGAGACTCTGTATTTTGGTGATTACACATTTAAGATCATTGTGTCTTTCTGGTGAGTTGCTCCTGATTTTTTTTTTCCTTGTAACATTTTTCTTTGTAGCAATATTCTTTGCTCTGAAATTCTACATTATCAGATGCTAATATAATCATACCTCTACCCTTTTTAAATTAATGCTTTTATGGTATATCTCTTTCCATCCTTTTTATTTTCAACATACCTATATAGTATTTGAATTTGAAATGAGTTTCTTTTAAAAAGCATATAGTTGGGTTATTTTTTAAAAATTCACTCTGCCAGTCTCTGTCTTTTATTTTTTTATTTTTATTTTTTTTAGTCTCTGTCTTTTAATTGACATTTTAGACCGTTTATATTTGGGATAACTGAGTATCAGTGCTTCATTCTTTCACTTAATTATTGATTTTGTTTTCTTTGCTAATACCTCATCTATTTCTTTTTTGTTGTTTTTTTCCTTGGGTCCCTTGAATATTTTTTACGATTCCATCTTGATTTGTAGTATTTTTGAGTGTATGCCTGTATATTTTTCATAGTGGTTGTTCTTAGTAGTATAGTATGTGTACATGACCTGTTAACACTCTACTGGGTTAACATTTTACCATATTGCTTCTAGTTAAAGCTCCTTACCTTCCTTATATTTTAATATTATTATCTTCAGTATCATACAATGTTATAACTTTTGTGTCAATCATAAAACCAGAGACATGTAAAATTGTGCTCTATATGTATAACATGAAGAACAAGTTAGAATAAATAAATAAATTTATGAAAATGATAAGGAAAGTGATAGACTACATACTGTTTTTTCTTTGCCCCTGAGGATAGTTTTACCTGTTGTAGAACTCACAGTTGGCAATTCTTGTTTAAAGTCCTTGAAAAGTATTGTCTTTCTGGCCTTCATGGTTTAAATAGAAATTTATCATGTGAATTGCTACTCCTCTATATTTATTAAATCATTTTCTCTGGCTCCTTTGAAGATTTCATATTTTGTTTCCAGAATTTTCATTATGATGTGCACTTATTTTATTCATTTGGGAATTAGTTCCGCTTCTTTAGGTCTGTGCCTTTTATCAAGTTGGGGAAGTGCTCAGCCATTAGTTTTGTTTGTTTTGTTTTGTTTTTAAGTATCCCCATACAGTCACTATCTCTAATAACTTAAATTAATTTATTAATTTATTTTTATGTGGTGCTGAGGATCATATCCAGTGCCTGACACATGCTAGGCAAGCACTCTATCACTGAGCCACAACCCTAGCCCCAGCCATTAGGTTTTTTTTTTTTTAAATACTCTTTAAACTCACTCTTTCCTCTTTTTAGGACTCTAAGAATACAAATATTGCTTCTGTTGCTACTACCACTCGCATGACGTTAACTAGAGCTCTGATTTGTTTTAGTCTATTTTCTATAATTTAAATTAGGTAAATAATGCTCATGTGTTATTAAGTTTACTGATTATATACTGTCATATCCAGTCTTCTCTTGAGCCCATCCAGTATTTTTTATTGCTGTGGTTTTAATTTTAAGTTCTGTAATTTTCATTTCATTCTCTTTTTTAAACATTTTCCTTGATGAGAATTTTTATGGGATTTTTTTAATTCATGTGTTTCAAGGGAATCCATAATTGATTATTGGATCATTTTTATGATGGTTGCTTTAAAATATTTGTCAAATATATCCACTATCTGATTTATCTCAACATTGACATCAACTGGTTGCCTTTTCTTCTGGTTATGAATTAATTGGTTCTAAGTGTGACGGGTCATTTTCACTTCCTTTGTTTATAGAGTTAGGGGACACTGTGTCCCTTTTTAGTCTTTTATTTTAGTATCAATTGGTTACTGTTAAAATTTGGCATATGGATATTGGCCCATTTTTGTGAAATGCCATTTTAATGGCATTTAATTTTAAGAGTCTTTGGAGTATTGTTTTCATTGGCTTCATTTGTCAGTTGCTGGCTGCTCTCCCCTTTGTCTCTGATGGTACTACCTGAGAGGGCTGGAGGACAATTTCCCATTCTAAGCTACCAGGTATCTTGCTGGAAGAGGGCTATGATGAGATTCTCCTTTTGTTCCTCCATTCACAGTTTCTCTTAATGGAGGATCAAGAAAGTAGAAAATTCTTGGGTCTGCAGAGACAAAGAAGCTCCCTGATCAGGATTCTTGATCTTACTGAGTCTCTTCCTTGCTTTTCCCAGTCTCTCTCTGATGGAGCAGAAGAGGCTTAGGCCTAAGGGGACAAAGAGACTTCCCAGACCATACCTTTGCTATAGCTGGATCCTTCTTGCAGGTTTGGCCTTCCATGCTCATGTCAGTATTTCTAAACAGAAAAGGGGAATCTTAATTCCAGCAAGGAAATTGAGTGCTTCCTCCAAGTGGTTACTTCTTCTGGGACTTCTAATAGACCCCTAGATGTGTGGTTCACTTGATGTTGTCACAAGCACTCCTCCTTAAGAGAGGCATAGACCTACTTGGGATGTCTTCTATTGCTAGATCATGAAATGTCACCTTCTGTTGGAGAGGAAGGAATCAGATGCCTTCTCCCATGTTATTTGTCTATTCTTGTTCCCAAACCAAATCATATTCATCTCACCACATTTCAGAATTCTTCTTTGCACCAATCACATCATTTATAGTTATGTTTACTTAGATGGAGAGAACTAGGAAAATTGAATCTGTGTCAACCTGACCAAAGAGGAAGTAAAAAAATCAATTTTTATTGCCACTTTATTCCTATCTCAAAAAATGTCCATGTCTTAGTTTAGGAAACTCATCTCCCATCCCTCTTATCGGTATGAGAGTGTGGGAGCTTCTAGGAAGAAACACATAGGCGGGGGTAAGCTGGGGGACCGACTCTGAATCATGTACTTGAAACATAGGATTGCTCCAGTGTCTCCTCAGAAAGCACTTACTTGTTGCAAGAGATAACTACTTTCTACCAGTGGATAACCTTAACAACATCTGGACTCCATGATTATCACTAGTATCAATGAAGGCAACTGGATACCATGAGACTATAGACAAGGTATTCAGATGAACTGGGGTAGAATTTTTGGCAGGAATGCCTAATCATCATCTTATCCTGAAGAGACACAAGAAACACAAGGTAAGACCTCTTTAAAAAAAGTGAGCCCATATTCTTAAAAAAGTGATGATGTCATGGAAAACAAAATCAGGAATTTATCCAGAATGAAAGAAACTAAAGGGGTGTGACATTTGTGATGGTTTAAATGTGAGGTGTTCCCTAGAAGCTCCTGTGGGAGATAATATATGAAAGTATAAAGGTGAAATGATTGGGTTATGAGAGTCTTAACCTAATCAGTGCATTAATCCCCCTGATAGGGAATAACTGGGTGGTAACTATAGGCAGGTAGGTGTGGTTAAAGCAGGTGGGTCCCTGGGGGCATGCCTTTAGGGTGTATATTTTATCTCTGGTGATCAGAGCACTTTTTCTGCTTCCTTTTGACCATGCCCTGAACTGCTTTCCTCTTCAACATTCTTTCACTTTGATGTTCTGCCTCACCTAAGGCAGAACGCAATGGAGACAGACTACCATGGACTGAACCTTTGAAACCATGAGTGCCAAATATACTTTTCTTCCCCAAATTGTTCTTGTCAGGTCTTTTGGTCACAGTGATGAAAAAGCTGGCTAAAATAGGAGCTAAAAGCAATACAGAGTTTTATATTGGAAGTCATAAAGCAAATAAAATTGCTAAGGTGAACACTGTTATATATTTGGTACCATGAAATACTTCTAACATGGAAAGTATATTAACATAGCCTATCACTGCTAAAGTTTCTGCTTTGGTTAATTTTACTTTAGTATATAAGAAAATGTTCTAATTTTTAGGGAATGTCCTCTGAAGTATAAAGGGGTAAGCATAAGCAACTAAACTGAAATGATTCAGAAACAAATCACTGTAGATATCTATATTGTGTGTTTACACACACACACACAGGGCAGGGGAGAATGTAACCAGGAAAAGTGGTAAAATGTTACAAATTTATGAGAAGGTGTATGAAATTTTTTGTGTCATTCTTGCAACTTTTACATTAAATTTGAAAATATTGCAAAAATATATGAGTGTTAAAAATCTGATTAATATTCCAGTTCACATCTAGCCTCATAGGAGAACTTAGGAATGATGACTCTTACTTTAGCTAGTTAAGATTTACTAGTCACTAGGGCAGGCTGTTTAGAAATTTCAGCGGTGTCCAACATGGTCATAAAGTGGCCCTCGAGGTCATTAAGTGGTTCTTATGGTCACAAAGTGGCCCTCATGGTCAGGGCCAGGATTGGAGAGGCTGAGGGTTCTGGATAGTGATAGGAGTTATTTTTCAGTCATATGTGCATTTTCAATTTATATTGCCTCAATAAACACTGAGGTGCTCATGAGATGTCTAGACATAGGCAGTCACTGTTCTTCCATGAGTCCATATGTAGAAATAAAAGGCAATGTTTCCCACGGTAGGCTGGAAACCACATAAAGTTCTCTCATGGAGCATGAACCCACCCATTAGGATCTGTTATGTTCTGAGGACCTCCTCCTTCCCTCTTGGTTTGGATCCATATTTTCTCCCCACATAGTGACCGTCTCTGCCAACATTGCACATTTCACTACTTGGTTCAATTTGTCTTTTTCTCTCAGTCACCTTTGATTGCAGATTGCATGGGAGCACCTTGAGTTCACACAGCATGCCTCTGTGTTCCATCTCATGTCATTTCCTTTGTGCCTGTTTAAAGAAGAGATGGGGGACTTGGGTGTTGGGTATGTACATGGACTCCTCTGTATCACTGAATGGAGATGACCTCGCCTTTGGTGTCTCTGAGGAAAATGCAGATGTGAAATCGGTCCTTGAATTCTGCATTTATATCTGGCCTCTACCTCTTATTAGCTCTGTCATCTGGGGAAAGTCTTTGATCTCCCTGAGACTCAGTTTCCTCATATGCCTACTGCAGATACTATTATGCACATCCCAGGGTTATTTTAAGAATTAATATATTTGAAATCAAGGGACATGGTGGGGGACATAACAGATAGTAGTACTAACAATAAATCAATTATTATTGATTATTCTTCCAGGAAGTCCAGTCTTCTAAAAAGAATCAATGAAGAAATGTAAGGACCTTTTCTAATTCAGTTAGTTCCAGATTTTCTCATTAATCTGTCTTTTCTCCCTTATTCTCTATTCTTATACACACAAAAACAGCCCCATGAGGTTTTATATATTTCTCAGAGAAAATATTTCCCTGCCATTTCTCACCAGTGAACCTTGTCTGTCTTTTTATTATCCAAGTTTCTGTAAGTAATTGCCAGTCTACTAGAAAAATTAATGTGGGAATTCTCTCTCCCAAGAACTGTAGCCTAGGATGACTTTACCCTGAAGAGCATGGAGCTGGGGACATTAAAGTAGATAGGGCCATGTTTTAAAAGCCAATTGAGTTTTGTATCTGCCACTCATCTCACAAGTAGACCTGGCCTTTATTGACAAGTATCCTTAGAAAATTCAAGCATTCTCTCTTATAAAGCAAGATAGCTAAGTTTAGCTCTTGGTTTCTAATGAAGCATGGGGCCCCAGGTCAGACTGCCTGGGTTCAAATACCTACTCTGGTTTCACACTTGGTAAACTTTGGTCTAGTGGGACATGAAGATGATTTTGTGATTGGGTAAACATGAAGGATTCTGTGCAGTACATGTGGCTTTACAATACATATTCAAGTATTGTTATTCAACATGTACACTGTTTATGAAGCTGTGGATCTCAAAATCATTTGAGATATCATGTAGTGGTCTTCAAACTTTTTCTTTGAAAATTCTATGAGCCTTTTTATTTCTTTCCAAATAAGAAATGTGTAGAAAATTTCAGTCTATGAAAGAGAGGTCTTAGGATTGACATAGAGAATGAGGCCACAGCCCCATACTTTCTGCCTACCTTGTTTCTGTCCTACCACAGGGGGAAGGCTGAAGGGACACCTATGGGGAATTGCTGTAGTCTGATTATTTGTTAGTGTGTATCAAATCATGGAAAAAGTGACAGAAGGCAAAATAGATTTGACAAGGTTGACAAGGTTCAGCTGGACATTTCTCACCCACATTCTGGTGTGTCATTGCAGGGTGGCAGCTGGGCCTGGAAGATCCTGAAGGCTTCTTTGCTCCATGGGTGGGTCTGGGATGGGAGAGCTGGGGTCTCCCAGGCATCTCTCACTCACAATGGGGTCTTGCCTACTTTTCGACTAGGTAGTTTTATAATCTCTGATCATCTTACATGACATGTGAAGGCTCCCAAAGTGAATATCCTACCAAAAACAAATAGAAACTTCAGAACTTCTCTGTGGTGGCCTGTGGAATCAACTGGAGCTCCCACAATGTTCTGTTCCTTCACACAGTCATGAAGACCCACCTGGTTACAAAGGGAGGGGCATAGATACTACCTTCTTATGGTCAATGACTGTGCAGACCTGTTACAAAACCATGAAACCCTGTGAAGTAGATCCATTGGTAAATGACAGTACTGCTGATATTGACAGAAACTAATGTTTCATGAGGGGATTGCTCTGATGAGCATCTTTTGAATACTTTACATATTAACTCTTACAAAATCTTTTAAGAATAAGCAATTCTTTGCAGGTGGGGTAATTGAGAAAGAGTTCCCAGATAACAAAGAATAAGGACAGAGTTAGTATCTGAAGATTAGTTTCTGACCATTCTCAAGATAAGGCTGGAGAGGCTGATAAAACTGATTTAGTAAAAATCCAATGGTTGAGTTGTCGAGCTAGGTTGGTACACATTGTTTTTGATTTCCTACACCATAGCATCTCAAAACTCTCACAGTATTCCTTATAATCTATTTTTGCAAATCTGTTTTGACAAACAAGGTTGAGATGCCCCCTGGAATTCACTATGAGGCTCCTATGAGCTCTTGTCTTTGATTTTAAGTCTCCTTTTGTTCTGTTGTATAAAAAGTATTCTATTGTATCAAAATCTCAGTATTCTTATGATTGGATTTGGAAGGGAATCATTTCTCACTGGAGGTATATTGAAGGTGGCATCCCCTTCAACCATACATAATAAGAGTTGGGAGTTGGTATTTGCTTCACTGTGCTAATCTCCCTAAAATCTAGCTTTCTTGGTGTGGAATTCTAAGTGTGGTTTTGCTGCCAGAGGGCCAGGTTTCTTCAAGTTGTTCTGCAGGAAAAGATCTTGAGGGAGAATCGAGTCTTTCCTTATCCAGTTACCCACATTCCCAGGGTTTAGTGCTCCAGAGGCCTGGAGGACATTTTGCTTCATAGTGGATGACTTTGATCAATCTACCTAGTTGCTGAACAGCTGAACTCCAATGACGATATGTTCAGTTATTATCCAAACCCCACGCCCATCCCTTTAAGCAACTATACTTCATTTCCCTGCTGTAGAATTTACTTTGATCATTGGACTATTAGCAAACATAACTGGACCAGAGACATAGTTCACAATGAGATAGACAGGCAAGGGGTGAAGGGGCACAAATAAGACAAGAAATTAATGGAAAAAGGCTGGGCACAATGATGCACACCTATAATCCCCGCAACTCAGGAGGCTGAGGCAGAAGGATCATATGTTTGAGACCAGCCTTAGCAATTTAGTGAGGCCCCTGTTTCAAAAAATGGCTGGGAATATGGCTCAGTGGTACAGTACCCCTAGGTTCGATCCCCTGTACCAAAAAAAAATAAAAGGAAAGAAATACAACATGGAACAGACTTTGGTCTAAGCTGAAGTCTGCTTTGAAGCATGATATTTGGAAACAGAGGTTCCCAGATAACCCTGTTTACTTCAGCCACATCAATCAGTCAACAACCTGCAGATCTGTGAGGGGGAAAGGAAATGTTTGTCCTTGCAAATCACTCAAGATTCTTGACTTTTGTTTCACAGCATGAAATCTAAGACAACAAATGTAACAATAAAATTTTATCAACTACCCAGCATTGAAAATTTTTAGGTTGTTATTATTATGT
Source organism: Marmota flaviventris (assembly GCF_047511675.1). Classification (NCBI taxonomy): domain Eukaryota; kingdom Metazoa; phylum Chordata; class Mammalia; order Rodentia; family Sciuridae; genus Marmota; species Marmota flaviventris. The sequence continues at coordinate 12,634,318 of NC_092517.1, forward strand.
ATCTACAATGTGGTAAGAACTTCTGTGCATCATCTCTTTTCATTCTAAAACAAGCCTATAAAGAATTTAATACCATTATCCCCATTTTATAACCTTTAAGAGGCTTTTGCCTTTGAAGAACATGATTAGAATCCTTCATAAAAACTTACTCTCTTGAAAGATGTACCAGAGTGGAACCTGAATGTCCTTATTAAGATCCACAAAGCAGGTGCTTCTAAGATTCTTGAGGAACATGACAGTTTCTATTTATTAGGATCTGATTATTCCAGTACCATGCTGGAAACCAACGTTTTTATATATAGCATATAAGATCTGATTAAGACTGCCATGGACTGTTATACTCCGTTTTAATCATATCATTTAATGCACAAAGATGTTAAATGTATTGATTCAGAATTCAATATGTTCAAGATACAGTGGAAATGGACAACTGGGGAAAGTTTGGGACTGAGTATCAGCAAATCTAAGTTCTATTGCTATATGGTAATAGAACACAAGGGTAGCAGAGGCCTTATTCTGGAACTTCTGGTTGATCTTTCCATTCCATGTAGGAACTAAGTGTCTAATTCAATGGTAAATGCAGCCTTATTTGTTGTAAAAATGTTTTGTTTTGAATTCAAACAAAACTGGACATAAATTTTGACTCTCCTGCCTGCCGCATATAAACCTCAGCAAGCTACATTATCTTGCTATGCCTCACTCTTTATCTATAAAATCACCAAGACTGAAATGCCTTAAAAGACCTTAGCTCAATGACTACGCCAGTACAAAGTTAAAAAAAAAAAAAAAAAAAAAGATCATAGCAGTAACTATGATCTTATGACAAAGCGTGCACAGGCCCTCAACATCTCCATCATTCTCATTTGGGTATGTTTCCATTGGAAGATGTTACTCTTGAAAAGAGCACCTTCAACTTGGGCATGGTGGCTCACACCATAATCCAGCGACTTGAGGCACTGAGGTAGGAGGGTGCCAGTTTGAGGTCAGCCTCAACAATTTAGTAGGACTGTCTCAAACATTAAAAATGTTAGGGAGGGTGGAGGTTGTGGCTCAGTGGTACAGCACCTGCCTAGCATAAATGAGGCACTGGGTTTGATCTTCAGCACCACAAAAATTGAATAAATGAAGTTATTATATCCATCTACAACTAAAAATATTTTTTAAAGGGGGGGGGGGCTATGGAGGTAGCTCAGTGGTAATATTCCACTAGGTTCGACTGCCAAAAACAAACAAAAAACTTTAAATATCACTCTTATAATTGAACACCCTTTTCTAGTTTACTAATTAAGTCCTTTCTTCTCAGTTTCCTTAATATTAAGTGGATATTAAGTTAACATTAATATCATTTTTTTTATTAGTTGTTTGAAACATTACAAAGCTCTTGACATATCATATTTCATACATTTGATTGAAGTGGGTTCAAATTTTTTATTTATGATCCTCTTTTTAAATTTTAGTCCCTCTTCCTTGCCCATACAGTAGATTTATTAATGATTAGTATGTGGCATTTATTCTACTTTGTTGAGGGGTACTGGGGATTGAACCCAGGGGCATTTAACCACTGAGCCACATTCCCAGTCCTTTTTATTTTTTGAGACAGGGTCTCGCTTAGTTGCTTAGGGTCTTACTAAGTTTCTGAGGCTGGCCCCAAACTTGCCACCCTCCCTTCTCAGCCTTCTAAATTGCTGGGATTACATGTGTGCACCACCAAACCTGACTCACTTATTGTCTAGGATAAAACTGTTCTTGTTAGTATGTGTTTCTTAATTTTCATTACAAGTATTGTCTAGAAAACACAGCAGGGAAAACCATATAATATCATACAACTGCCTTCCCAAGGACTAGCAAACTAGTGTTTTTTAGTTGTTGACAGACCTTTATTTATTTATATGTGGTGCTGAGAAACAAACCCAGTGCCTCATACATGCGAGGCAAGTGCGCTACTGCCGAGCCACAGCCCCAGACCCTTGTTATTGTTTGTTTGTTTTTTAACAAAATTATACATCCTAGAGAATTAAAAAAAATCATTGATAAAAGAAAAATTTTCAAGAAAAAACAATGCCCAGGCTTCTTTTGGCCATCATGTCTCCCTGATCCACATTCTCAAAGCCACTAGAATAAGTTCTTATAGGGTATTTTTCTAGATGAAGAGGACTTTGCACCAAGGTCATAAAAATGTTTCCCAGGACTGGGGTTATGGCTCAGAGGTAGAGTGTTCACCTAACATGTATGAGGCACTGGGTTCGATCCTCAGCACCACATAAAAATAAAATAAAGATACTGTGTCCACCTATATCTAAAAAATAAATACTAAAGAAAAAGCTTCCCAGAATTCAGCTAAGGTCTCCCAGCATATAGCAACTGCAACATATTTCAGTTCTTTTGACTTCTAGAATTATTCCAGATGGATCACATACACAATCCCTTGCTACATTTCTAGCAATTAGTTCTTTTTTAAAATTAATCAGTTGTGTGAGAAACATTATCTTTTAATAATGTCCACTTCAGAGTGAATTCTCCACTTGGTAGGATATTGCATATATTCTCTATATGTGGTTCTTCTCTGGTGTATTAAACATGATTATTTCTGTGCATTAGGAGGGATTGGAAATGTCAGTATGTTTGTCATTGTTTGCTAAGGCCTCTGAAGTCAATTGCTAATTATAAGAGCTAGTAACTTTAGGGACTTAGCTGATTAATTCAATTGAACTATCAGCTTTTCCAGACTGTCCTGGATATGTATAAAGAATCTCTAACCTAATTGCTTTAATTAATGAATGCAGAGATAAAGCAACCTAGACTTATAGACAATTAGTACCACACACTGTATCAGACTAAGGATAACTGTTCCCAATGGATGCATGGTTGGAATGTTAATTTATGCATTATGGGATACCTACCATGTACCAAAGGTGTGGAAATGTAAAGAAAGTATACGGCCTGTCCCCAGTCTGCAAGGGTTTAAAGTTTTCTTGGGAAACAGCCTTAAATATGTGATAGAATTTAAAAATCAATAAATTATATGGTGAAATAATTCTCAAAAATTTTGAGAAACTTTTGGAATAGGGTTGTATCATAGAGATTTTCTGCCCACAGGTGACTATGTAGTGTATAGGCAACTAAAGAGAGATCATGAGCTACTTTAGAGTTCATAAACACACACACACAAAATATACACATATACGTTTATTATTATTATGGTATTGGGGATTGAGTCCAGGGGCACTTAACCACTGAGCAACATCCCCAGCCCTATCTATTTTTTATTTTATGACAGGATCTTACTAAGTTACTTAGGGCCTCACTAAGTTGCTGAGGCTGGCTTTGAACCTGTGATCCTCCTGCCTCAGCCTCCTGAGCCACTGGGATTACAGGCATGTGCCACCATGCCCAGTGAGGTCATATGGTTTAACCATTTTATTTGAAGTCACCAATTTTTTTTCCTGTGTCTTTGTCCTTGCTTTTCCCTCTGTGTAGAATACTTGGAGGCAGGCAGGGAGTGGCAGCAGTGTTAGAGGTTAAACCCAGGGCCTCATGCATTCTAAGCAGGTGTTCTACCACTGAGCTATATCCTTAGTACTCTGGTAGAATATTCTCACCCTGGCTTTTCTGACAGGTGCCTCCTTTCCTTTAGTTAGAGCTGAGCTCTGAGGTTATAACCACCTCCCAGAGTCACCCCTCTACCACCATTTCCAAAAGGCTCACTGCTTCTTCTACACCCAGTGAATTTTTAATCACATGGTCCTCATCACTAGTTTTGTAATCATGTCTGCTAGGACATGAGCTCCTATGAGCAGAGGCATTTCAATTGCCCATAACTGATAACAAATGCACAAGAGCTAGGAAGCATTTAAAAAAAACAGTTAAATGAATTATTTGGCAGATAGGGATACTTCATTCTAAATAGCAGAAATCAATTCTGGTTAGTTTCAGTGCAGGGGGTTAAATAGGATTTCCTCTTATGGATCAGGAGAACCAGGTTGAGATCCGTGCAGGAAGAATCCAATGTACAGAATTTGGAAGCAGTAGCCATGAAAGTGGGCTCATAGCACGGGATATCTGGTCAAGGCACAGCTGCTGGGACATGTAAACACCAACCGTGTCTTTTGTCTTTGGACAATTATAGAATTACTTCCATATAGAGAACTGTGAACAGATGGGAAACAAAGTAGGTCCTGAGGAAGAGAGATACTTCAGCCTTCTGTATCTGTCTTATAGGGAAAGCTGCTTTTGGGAAAACATATTCTGTACTCCAAAGGTTTGTCAGATTAAAGAGACTCTGGTGGTTCTGATAAGGTGTGCAAGCTAATTGAAGCCAATTAACCTATCAGCAGATAAAAGCTGAGGTCAAGTCGTGTCTGAATGTGTGGTCTTATTTGAGAACTTATACAGTTCCACTAACTTTAGATACTCAAGATAGAGTTCTTTTATTAACTGATAATTAACTATCAAGAAAACATTGCATTATTCTAGGTGTTTTGACATTTTATATATATTGTTCACATTAATAATCCAACATATTAAATTTCTCTTTTAGAGAATCCATACTGTATGTATTATAAGGGTCAGTTTTATTTTGAACAAAGAAGAATTTCTGTGGTATTTATGCCATAATCCAGGTAATACTTACTTCTGTTCTTCTGGTAAGCACACTTAATTTTTCTCACCTAGAGGATTAAAACAGTAAAGAAACATTTTAGAAGTCCAGTTGCTGCAAATTCCAGTCAGATTTTTTTTTTCCTTTTTAAGCACTTGTCAAATAATTAGTTTTGGTCTGTTAGGTAAATAGAAGTAGTGAGGACTACAACTGTAGTGAGTAGTCGTGCAAATAGCCTATTTGGACCAGTGGGCTAGGTTGCAGACAAGCCAAAGAAAGTGCTTGGAGATGGTGTGTGAGATGTGTGATTTATTGGGGAAAGCTTACAAGAAATCAGTGACTGCTCCAAGAAGAGTTTAGTGGCAAAAGGCTGACGAGGTAGCACCTTCTTAAGATGCTTTGCGAAGCAGACCCTATGTAGTGACAGCTAATTAAATGCGTGACACATACCCTTTCCACAGTGCCCTCAGCTCCATACCACTGACCACCAAAAGGGGTTTTGTATGTTGAGATGTAGAAACACTAATGTCATTAGCATTAGTTCTCTTACTTTGCTAGAATCACTCATCTCTCCCGGAGCAACTGTCCTGGCATACATGCAGAAAAGTAGCTTTCTCCAGACAGAACTAACTACTAACTAGTTCCCAGTGCACATAAGAAAAAGCCAGTATTCTTCAAGAGAGTAGGTATCTGGGCATTCTGGCCCAGGTCTTCTGTCATTGTTCTTTAGCTTGGAGAGGTTTGGGGGAACAGGTAAGGGGCATTCAGACACATGGTATTTTACTGTCCCCACATTTTTAAGGATGATACAGAGTGCTAGCCTTCCAGTAATAAAATAGCATTTAAAATGGAAATTAAGTTTATAACTAATTTTGTGGACAGAACAGAAATGAAGATTGAATTAGAAGGTGGTAAATAAAAGTGAGATTTTGGAGAGAAGGCATATTGAACTGTACCTTGAAGTAGAGTTTGCATTAATTGATGCTTTGCTCCTATAGTTCCATATGAATGCAAATAATTTACAATCAGTTTATAACTAATGAATATTGATGTATCTTTATGCCCATACACACATGTAGAAAGAAAGAGATAACAATGGTAAAAAAGAGGTTGATGGGTTAGTAGTCAAATAAATACTCATAAATGATTGTCTTATAACTATTTACTACTTCATTAATGAGCCATATAGTGGAGAGCCTGAAATATATTACTAAGAGCTTTTCAGCCATCCTTGTTTGGCCAGTTTTGATTTTAGTGAGTTGAAAAGTTGTTTTGAAAAAAAATGGTTTATATGACATTTCCTGCAAGAGAAGTAAAGAGGAAAGAAAAGTAAGAGGCTCAGAATTTATAAAAAGGTAGGGAAGACTTCAGTGTCATAGATGAGTCAGTTCAGAATACTTTCATTCGTTTACCATGCATTTCTGGAGTTCTTGCTACCAGTCTGACACCATATACCTCTGAAAGAGATATGTATTAGAGCACTGGAATTTGCATCTGTATTATAGTACTAAAGAGGCAGAACACAAAACGTTGAGGTTTTCTATTTGATTCTTATTAGTGATATCCAATCTGTATTAGTGATCTCTAATCTTCCTAATGGATTTTGATCATAATATTCCTCTGGGATGAGGTACATTCATCCAAGTTAATTAAGTCCTGAAAATGATAGTATTATGGTCAATCTAATAGCAATCTTTCTTTAGAACCACTTCAGAAAGGCTTGGTGGAGAAGGTGTCGCAATTCATTTCCTGAGTACATGACAAGAGGGGCATGCTTACATTCCCTGCTGGAGATTTTGTTTAATATTAAAAATGATTTCCCCAATCTAAGTATCAAGGGATGAAAAGAGAACAAGGAAGAAGGACCACTGAGAGCTTGAAAAGCTAGAACTCTCATGTAGCTCATTCAGTTGCAGGTCATCTTGAAAGAAGAGAGCTAAACTAAATGCCTATTTTGGTCCAGATTCCTTCCATGCCTGGAAAACTAGGGAAGTCAACCAGCATCCTCTGTAATAATGAGTGTATGTTGCTTTAGGCAACAATTAAAAGAAGTTTTGTGCCGCAGTCAGGCTGCGCAAAATAACTGGGAGGTGACAAGCAACTTGAAGGTTGAAGCCGGAACTGCTTTATTGCAATGGAAACTCAGCGGGAACTGAGCGGGAACTCAAGGTAGCGGGCACCCAAGGTAGCAGGAGCCGCTTTATTGTGGAACAGCAGAGGTATATGTACCTTACTGATTACACACAGCTTGTCTCAATTAGCATCATCTAGATACAGTAGGTAGCCAATAAGGAATCCCCATCATCTTAATGGCTTGGTGGCATTGCCTCACAAATCACTCCTCCTGGCAAACTGCCAGGCTCCATCTTGACTTGATTTGCGGTCCCCAACAGTTTTGAACCAAGAACATCTTATTTACATTGGTTTTTGATAGCACGTTCCTCTTCCTTCTCTTTAAACTAGAACTTGGAATTTGCTGAGGGTAGTCCTTACATTTTTTCCATTACCCTAGAAATTTCAACTAAGAGCTGAATTACCCTGGTCCTTGTTTATATCATTTGTTCACCTCATCATCGTCATCTTGGATTTCCTCTTTTTTTCCTTATGTAGTACAAGTTTTCTTCTTCTTCCTTTTTTTAAGGAGAGGTAACTTTTTGTTATTGTGTAGATATGTGGCATCCCCCACCCACCCACCCAACTCTTACGTAAGACAAAGCAAGAACATCCAGAGGTGAAATGATTGAATTATGAAAGTTCTGGCCTAATCAGTGGATTAATCTAACGTGGATTAACTGGGTGGTAACTCTAGCCAGGTGGAGTGTGGCTGGAGGAGGTGGGTCAGTGGGGGATTTTATTTTGTCCCTAGTGAGCCGAAGGGCTTCTACTACCTGGCTGTCTTGTCCTGAGCTGTTCTCCTCTGCCATGCCCTTGCACCATGATATTCTGCCTCATCTGATACACAGAGAATTGAGATGGCTGTCTATAGACTGAACCTCTGAAATTGTGATCCAACATAAACTATTCATCCTCTACTTGTTCTTGTTACGTCTTTTGGTCACAGTGACCAAAAAAAAAAAAAAAAAAAAGCTGACAAACACTTTCTAATTTTATTTTTTAATCAGGGTGTCATGAAGCTCTTTTTAAAGATTTTATTGGTGTATAATAATTAAACATAAGAGTGAGTTTCATTGTGACATATTTGTCACATAATTTGATCAGCTTCATTTTCCAGTACCTCCCCTTTCCTTCCCCTGGCCCCCTTCCTCTAACCTACTCATCTCCCTACTATTTTTCCTTTTTTCTGTCTAGCTTCCACTTATGAGAAAAAGAAGTATAGCCCTTGACTTTCTGAGTCTGACTGATTCACTCAATAGGATGTTGTCCAGTTCCATCCATTTTCCTGCAAATTTATTAAGTTCATTCTTTTTTTATGGCTGGATGAAACGCCCTTATGTGTATATATACCAATATTCTTTTTTCATTCATCTGTTAATAGACATGTAGGCTGGATATATGACTGGGCTGTGGTGAATGGTGTATGGTGTGTGTCTTAAACATGGGCATTCAAACAGCATGTATTTTGAATACCCACGTTCCCCAGAGAACATCCTATGTAGCCTTCATTGATTTTTTTAAATATTCACCTTTGTTTCTCATCAGTATTGCCTGTGCTTGTTGTATAGAAAGCTCCCTCAGGAAGGCAGGATGGTGTTGGCCTAAATTATAGCTGTATTCTCAGTGCCTGTTATAGTCTCCAGAGCATGAAAGGTGCTTCATGCAGTTTGAATGCATGAATGAACAAATAAGAAACTCAGCAGTGTTGACAAACCTTGCAGGCAATTTCTTTCGGATACAAATTCATTGCATATTATAGTCTGTCGTCTTTGGTGGCAGGCAACAGATACTGGCTCCGGTTAGATTAGGCAAAACAAAGGAAGTTCCTTGGAAGGAAATGGTTTAGCTCAAGAATATACAGCCCAGGGCTTCCGTCAAAACTGTCCAGCTGACTATTTTTGTATAGTGGACATGCTAAGAACAGTTTTTATACTTATATACTGTTGGGAAAAATCAGAATGAGGAAAATATGTCATGACATATGAAAATTACTTATATGAAATTCAAATCAAGTTGTTCGTAAATAGGTTTTAATGAAGTACAAGCCTTGCTTATTTACTTTCTCTGGCCATACAACTACAACAGTATGGTGGTGTTTTAGTCAGCTTTTTTGTTCCTATAATCAAAAGATGGAACAAAACCCAATTTTATATGGGGAAAAATTTATTTGGGGTTAACAATTTCAGAGGTCTTGTCCATATATGGCTGACTTTGTTGCTTGGGCTATAGGTGAGGCAGAACATCATGGTGGAAGGGTATAGTGGCAAGGAACATCCCAGGAAATGGCAGGCAGGAAGAAGAGAGAGACCTCTGCTCACCAGGGACAAAAGATAAGCCCTAAAAGTATGTCTTCATTGCTTCTTACCAGACACACCCTGGTTTCCCACCCAGTTAGTTCATATGAGTGGATTCATGAACTGATTAGGTTATGCTTCTCATAATCTAATTGTTTCACCTCTGGACTTTCTTGCATTGTCTCACACATGACTTTTGGAGGATACCACTATGTGGTCAGAAAAGCCTCAAGTATTTACCAAGTCCTTTTCAGGAAAAGCTTGTCAATCCTGAAGTTAGCTCATGGGATCCAGTTGGCAATTAGACCTCAGGGAACTTGGAAACCAGGGTAATATTGGAAATGTAGGCAGAAGATATTGTCATTTAGACTGTCACTATCACAGAGATTGTGGTCCTCTCAGTCCTCATTGTTTGGCTCAATCTTACATTGTAGACCAACAGTCTGAGTGCCTTGAGGTAGGTTATATACCCATGCCTTAACTATAGGGATCAAGGCAGAGGGAATCTTGATTAATGGCCCCATCAAAAAAATTAGCAGAGGGACCAGATGTCCACTACAGAACTTGAACAGTGATGCCAGGAAGAAATCATAACAGATCTGAGTCCTTTTCTTCCCAAAGATCAACAAAAGCTGTTTGCCACCTCGTTACACTCAAAGATTGCTGAGCAGTAGTGGGTGTACAGCTTATACTGTGACCTCTTGTCATTAAGATTGAGTGGACTCCTCATTACAGGCTGTGTTGTCATTCATCTCTCATCCCTCCAGGTACATCATAGCTGATAGGATCATATCCAGACAAGTATTGCCCAGTGCCATGGTGACAGAGTACCTGGGGAAGCCCAGGGAAGGTTTTAAAGATCTACTGTGATTTTTGCCATCCAGTTTCAGAACTGTAGTCAATTCTGTGTTAGTAAATCTAAACTGGATATTTCTGAATGAGACTATAAGGGCATTACTGCATTTCTGAAGAAGGGAAAGAAGGTGAACTGGAAAGAAAGGGAGTTGTCACATTTATCTGCACAGTGTATCCAGTGTTTACCCTTAGGAGGTATTGACTGACATAAAAAAGGACCCTTTAATGACTGTGGAAAGGCCCAGGAGTACCAGTTTTCAGTACCAATCCTGGATAACTGTGTTCTTGTGGGAGATTTATATTAAAAGTAAATAGGTGATATAGGTACTATCTAAGCCTGAAAAAGTAAAAACCCTTCATTACTAAAGAATAAGGTAGATATTAGTTAGTTACCTTCTAGGAGGAGGGATAAAGATTCTCTCTAATAAATGAGCCCTTGCAAAGCCCATGCAGAGTGGGCGTGGAGACTGAGTGTAGACATACATGTGTAATGATGATGTGATATTTGTTCTCTTATTTCAGTTTTCAGGGAAAAGGAAATAGTTGAAATAAGCATCTTTTGGGTGAGGGGTGGATGTGTGGGGATCTCACTTTTTGTTTCTGATTTTGTTTTTTGAGTGGAAAAGAGACTTTGGGAATATGAACCTTGGTACAAGAGTATCTGTGGGTGTACTTTCTTCAAGTTAAACATGTGATTTAAAGTAAATTTCTCTTAGAAAATCCTGAGTTGATGCCAAGGAAAACACTTTTGACCAATCTGGGGACATTTGGTGAGGGACCCAGCAGCTGCTTCTTTGAGAAGAAAGTAAGACATTCTGGGGGGAGGATGGAGAAGAGGAAAGATGGAGGAGGCATGTGACATGGCCAGTCTGGACTCTGATGATGTCCTCTTTCACAGGTCCTTGTTGCCATGTTTAAATAAATTCATCAATGTGGTAAAAGCAGAAATACTAATTAAGTGCTTTTCACATAATAGAAAATCAATTTTAATTGTCCCAAATGGAACTATTGTTTACAGTTACAGATGGGTGCCAGGCAGTACCTGGAGAAAATAAATGAGTCCAGGGAGTAGGGAATTGCTTTCAATTCCTAGGAGTATTGCAAGGAAGACATTGGAGAATTCTGCGTAAGAAGGCTGTTGCACAGAAAACAGATTACCTATAAAGGCTACAAAATGGTGTTTTCCTTTAGGACCCTGCTGTGAGGAATATCATCAATTTCCACCTTCTCAGCCCTCCTCCTGATGTTCCTAGAGGAGGGCTGGGCACTCCTAATATCTGTTACTGCATAGCTTAAAACCACCAGCCATAACCTCCTGCCTGATCCCTTCCCTGGGTATTTTCTTTTGCTTCTCTGAACTTAAGTTGCAAAGAAAGTCTTCCTTTCACTGCACTTGTCTGTTTCTATCTGTAGTTATTTGCAATCTGCCTCATTTTTCTAGTATTCTAAAGCATTCTCAAGGGCAGGATTTCATTTACCAGAGCCCAGACCAGCTCTTCACTAACTATGTGCCCTGAGTGCATGACATGACCTATTTGCCCAGCTGTAGGATGGAGGTAATGACAAGCATCCACTCTGTTGGGTATTAATGAGCTGATAAACATGAAGCTTGTAGCAAAAGCTCTGGTGTGTGGTGTGAACTCAAAGATGTCAGCTGCTAATATCATTCTTCATTTTCTTCTTGTCTCTTTTCTTTTATCCAAAGCTAAAACATGTACATCTTATACAAAAATATGTAATTCTATTGAAAAACCCCAGGGAGGAACAAAGATGAGCTGGAGATGGATGCTCACTCTATGTAACTCTCCTTAAGACAGAAAGTATAAGGACCCCTTGCAACAGAACTGCCAAGGGTGCTTATCAAAATTGCAGGTCCTGTTGTGTGAGAGTATCTGGAATAAGACCCTCAGATACCTGCATCTTTAATCTGCTTCCCAGATGATTCTTATGTAAGCTAAATTTTGAGAAGTTTGGTCAGAGAAAAGTGATTAGCCCTGGATTTTTTGATTGACTAAACACAGATGTAGACTCTGATATTCCCTTGTGTGAAATTTCACATGTCATCAAAGGGGATTTGGTTGGTGTAGCTGTGGCCAGCTGGGAGCCTTTTCCTGAAGGGAGAATAATTGATTTTTCTGACAGTCTGCTAAAGCTCTTGGGCACTGCTTCCAAACCTCTCCTGTAAGAACTATAGGCTACCTCATTTGTAGAACTGAATAACTAACAAGAACCATTGCACAGTGCAATATAAATCCAGGGTTGAGCCTGACTTTGCTCTAAACATACACCATGGTTGAAGGTTCCCATGTGAATCTTCACCCACTCCGGAGCTCAGTGGAATCCATTCTTTAAAACACAATCATTTGATCTTATTCTCCAGACTCTTATTCAATGAAACTTGACTCAGATTTCAATATCCACAGAAAAGTGGTTGAGCAAAGCTGGATTCCTTCTGCCCCACCCCCAAAATCCAGTTAGGACTCTTAAGGCATAGAGAATGTCTGGAAGTCCAAACATACCCAAGTTTGAATTTTGGTTTTGTGTGACCCTAGGTAAGTCATTCAACCTCTCCTATCCTTAGTTACCCCATGTGTAAAATGTAAGTACTAGTAAGTATCATAAACAATGTGTGACAATTAAAAATATACTCAAAAGCAGTTGGTGGGCATACAGAGTACCCCAGACATGCTGGTTTTCTGTTTGTTTTGAAAACTTAATTGCAGTATTAGGGGAAATAAAGACACATTTTCTCCTGACTGGAGGTTGCTCATTTTCAGGCAGATAATTCTTTGTGGGTTGATGGTGGAGGATTGCTCTGTGCATTGTAACAGGTTTAGTTTAAAAATATACTTGTCCTGTACCACTAGATACCAGTAGCACCTCCTCCCTGTGACAATCAAAAATGTCACTAGATTTTCTCAGTTGTCTCCTGAGGAAATACCCAGTTGATCACAGTCCTGTAATTTTAAGGTGTACAGTGGCAAACAAAAACATCAAAACTTGCCAGTGTTTTACCAAACTAACAACAAAAAGGAAACTGAAGTGTAATCTTTTTTTTTTAATATTTATTTTTTAGTTTTCGGCGGACACAATATCTTTGTTTCTATGTGGTGTTGAGGATCGAACCCGGGCCGCACGCATGCCAGGCGAGCGCGCTACCCGCTGAAGTGTAATCTTGCCAGGGTTTTGAGGGTTATTCTTTTGAAAGCTGCCCTGCCTTAGAAGTCTCATAGGCAAAGGAAAATAAGGCAGAGGAAGCCCAGCTTGCCTCCTTGAGAACTTCCAAGTAACCCATCACTTAGCCACAGCAAAGGGCTGGATCCTCAACCTTTATAAGGCCATGACCTCATACTTGCTCATGACTGAGATTTTACTGTACCTAGGGATAGATGGCTCTTGCTGCTTAACCTAGGGGACAGTGCCTCATGAGGCTGGCATAAAAATCACATGATTAGTTCATGAATTCTTAAAGAGAAATGGAACTATCAAGGGTACATACTCATTCAAGTTGATATGAAAAGCATTATTAATTCCCAAAACAATTACAAGGGAAAACAGGAACCCAGGGGTGTGAGATGGAGCCCTCCAATGCCACATGGTATTCAATTATCAGAGTCTGACCTGCATATCCTATGGAAGGAATGTGTACCAGGAAATTCCAGTTCTTAGAAGGGGTGGCCAATGTTGACCTTTAGGTTACTCTTTCTGTGCTTGCCTTGATGCCCATGCCTCTTCTACACCCACACCAGCATTTCAACATTTTCTCACTTAATAACACCTTACCTATATACCTTGAGATGACTTTGGGAATTACTGTAGTAGTCCAACTATTGGTAGTTTTCATCTTTGGTCCAGAGGGGCACCTCTTTGCAGACCTTGCCCACTGTCTACCCCCTGGACTGTCAGTCTTTCTGTTGCCAGCCTTGCTCCAGCACGCTGCATCCTTTCAGATATGCATTTCACAAAGCAGGTCTGGGGCAGGCTTCCCCACTCTTCATTTCTCTTGGCATCCTAGGAACTATGTAACATTCTATAACTTAACTTTTTTTTTCCCTTGAGAAAACATTCTACTTCCAAGGTTCCTCTCTGTTTTTTTTAACCTTATTTCAGATACCCTGCCATTAATTCATTGACATTAAAGTGCTATGAAAAATAGCTTCTGAACTGGCTGGGTTTTTTTTTTTTTAATATTTAGCTGCAGTTGGACACAGTACCTTTATTTTATTCATTTAATTTTATGTGGTGCTGAGGATCAAAAACTCAGGGCCTCGTACGTGCTAGGCGAGCTCTCTACCACTGAGCCACAACCCCTTGGCTGAGTTTTTAAAATGTTAAGATTATAGTACAACAGGTACTAACTCTGGTTTTCTGTAGGTTCTGTTTTGGGTAAAAGCCAACCAAACTCTGAGAAGCCAGCCAATTTTAAAGTAACCCAAATAGAAATTAGAAAGGTGGTTACCAGTAAATGGAAAGTAAGTTTCATGTGATACCAAGAAACATAGGTTAATGAAATGAGTTCTTAATTTTCCTTCAGGAAAATATTAGACCTCTGATTCATGTTAAGGTTTAGCTTACTATATTTAACACCTGTCCTTTTTGAGAAAAATTAAACTGTCATTCAGAATTTCCCTGTAAAACTTTTGAGCCCTTTTCCATCCATTAACCCATTTAATTAAATCTTCACAAGAACTGTGCTAAGGAGGTAGTATTGTTAACCCAGTTTCACATTTGAGGAAACTGATTTCTGAAAAAGTTAAATTACTTGCACAGCTAGAAAATGGTAGTGTGTAAATTACAATATACTTCCCTCCCCCCACTATAAATGTACTGCTCTTTTAGCTCACTTAAGCCACTTATCAGTAGAATTTAAAAGCATTTACTTCCACTATAAACTGCTCTTTAGTCCTTCTGAAAATCTCCATCTGCCGTGTAGGATTGGTCTGGATCCTTTGTTGTCATGGGGGGACCTCTCAGTTAACTTTATAATCACTTTATAATCAACTCAGATAATGGATCCATTTATTTGCAATTATCAGAAGCAGATAGAACAGGGGTCAGAAAGAGCACAGATAAATCCACATTTCCAATGATGTACAATTAGAGTCATTTCTTGATTTTTTTTCAAGGAATGAATTTATCATTTTCTGCTTAAGGAAAGTCCGGGTCTGAGATCGGTAACAGTTACCTTTAGCAGTATAGAAAAGCTTCCTTGGAACTTTATGGCCCAAGAGAAGACAAATTTATTCTGCTCAGGAGTCTGTCATTTAAAGAGGATTCAGAAGAGACAGGTCATTTTTGCTTGCTTGGTATTGTGCAAAGTGGAACAGTAGAAAGACCGAGTCCAAGAATTATCTGAAACTTCGGTAACTTGGTTGCTGGTGAGTTATGCTGGCTGTTGGTTGGGGGCCTCAGTGAGCCTGTGCATGCCAGTGGGCTAGTTGCTGCTTCCTCACCGCATGGTTGCTGGTTGCTAAGAGCAAGCATCAAGAACAAGGATTCAGCCTTGAAAACAACATGACGTGTTCACCATGCTGTGTTAGCTGGAGTAATCCTAATCCCCCACCCAGATTCAGGAAGAAGGAACATAAATCTCACCCCTTAAAGGAGAGGGTTATCAGTTGTATCATAAGAAAATCATTTAGGGGGCTGGGGTGGTGGCTCAGTGGTAGAGCACTTGCTTAACATGTGTGAGGCACTGGGTTTGATTATTGGCAACACATATAAATAAAATAAAAATCCATCAACAACTAAAAGAAATACTTAAAAAAAACAAAAGCATTTAGGTGTGCTGTGAGGTTTCCCTCAGAAGCTCCTGTTAATGAAGGAATGTTTTGAGGTGAAATGATTGGGTTATGAGAGTTGTGGTCTAATCAGTCTATTCTCTCCCTGCTTTTTGACCCCTCAATGAGCAGCTTTCCTCTGCCATGCCCTTCTGTCATGATGTTCCACTTCATCTTGGTCCCAGAGCAATGGAGTCAGCCATCTGTGGACTGAGACCTCTGGGATACTTTGAGCCAAAATAAGCTTTTTCTCTGCTAAGTTGTTCTTGCTGGGTACTTTGGTCACAGTGACACAAAAGCTAAAACATGGACCATCTTTGGGACATATATTCCAAAAGAAGGGTCTTTTAATCTGATTATCTATGTTTATTAGAAACCTGAAGGAAAAGCAAGAATAAATAGAAGGCTGGAAAGTTTCTGTTGAATTCAGGTGTTTAAAAGATACTTTGTTGGTCAGTCAGATATGAGTATTCACTAATCCCCATAACTTCTGATCTTCATCACATCATCTAGTCCTTCTAGGTTCTATCTTCTTCTTGTCCCAAAGTCAAGTGACTCTTTGGATGTGAAAAAAATATCGTCGCAGACCTCTTACCATTGTCCATCAAGAACAAATACATCTAAAGCCCAGAATTAGAGGTTCACTTTGACACAAGTTCACATTCTATATATTGTTGCCCTTTTATTTCTTTAGGGAGATCAGGGTATGGAAAACAAATTTCCTGGAGCCCAATTCATACACATCCTTCCCTGTCTAAGACTTATAATGATGTTACATAGACAGTTGAGCTATAATTGTAGCATTCAGATTTCCATTTAAAATAGATTCTATTTCCCTGGGGGGATGTCAACCAAATAGCCTACTTTCCTGGGTAGGACATGCACCTTCCAGCTCACAGTATTACACTTAATTGTGAAGGTAAGTCTAGTGTTCACAGATCTGATACACATTCCTGCATCTATTTAAAGCTTGGGGTTTCCCTTTCTAACATATTCTGGTTTCTCTTCATTTTCCTTTGGCACGTGTACTCCTCCACATTCTGAGTTGCAAGAAGGTTGTGAGCAAATGGAGAGAGGAGTGAGGAGGGAGGGAATCAAACTAATGTACTGATGAGCATCCAGCTGGAGTGGGCACACTGGTCAAAAACTCAGGGATACAAATAATTAATTTTGAATTAGTGAACACAGAATTTGAGCCCCCTGCTACACTAGGTGGTGGAACATGATATCAAATGGACCAAAGACTCCCGGTTTTCCATCTTTTCCTAGGTTCCCAGTGATTTAGATTGTCTTATGTTATTGGTGAATGATCAGGTGAAACCAAAGTCTTTGGTCCTCGCTTGGATCTGAATAGTTTGAGCATTTCTGTCCTCTCAAAATTCATATATTTAAATTATATAACACCCTGGGTAATAGTATAAGAGATAGGGCCTTTGGGATATGATTAGGTCATGACAGCAAAGTTTTCATGAATAAAATTAATACCACTATAAAAGAGGCCTGAGGGAGTTTATCTCTTTCTCCATGAGAATAACCAAAATGGCACCCTCTGTGAACCAAAAAGTGGGATTCTCACCAGATACCCAATCTGCTAGTGGCTTGATCATAGACATCCCTGCCTATAGACTTATGATAAAATATTTTATTACATTAGTTATAATGAACTAAAAAATACAGTTAGCATCCATTCACATGGGATCCTAGAGCTGTTAATACCTCTTCCTATTTGTGGGTTCATGTCTTAATGAGTCTTACCAATGAATGTCTAAGGTACAGCCTCTCTGTAAATACTGATATGCCCTGTAGAGATCAAAGATCTCTACTGAGTTATCCTACTAAACTACTTAGGGTGCATAGGTACTCATTAGGAACAGGTCCTTCACCAGTTTCCTGCATGCACAATCAATCATGGCTTCCCACTTTCCAACCTGGATGGAAGGGAGCAAGGTGAAGCACTGTCACACCTTCCTCTGTGTGACATACAGCTATTTCTATTCCATCACTCCTTCTCTGTTGGATTGTAGAACTCAAGATCTCACTCCCCAGTTGGCTTTGCCCTGGGAAGTGACTCATACAGGGTCCATATAGGGTGGGCTTCTACCCCTTTCTGTCCTATAGAAGAAAGGCCATAGGCTAACAGCATTTAAATAATAATGGATGTGCCCTTTTACAATGTGCATCATTAAAATTGAACAGAAATGAGTGAATCTGGAAAAAACATTAAGAGGGGTGCTTTCCCAAGCACGGCACCATCAGAAAAAGATGGTGGGAAGGAGAGGAAATCTTCAAGATCTCAACCAGGGATGGTGCTAGGCTTATCATCAAATGCATGTGTGCCTGCCATGGTCACTGTCACATGAACAGATTAGAGAGACTGGGAGGTATGGTGGATTAAGGACTTAATGAAAATGTAATGCTGGGGAGATGAAGGATTTCAGGAGATGGGCCTTTAACAAAAATAGAGGACCTATAAAAATCTATAACTTTGACAAAAATAAAAGATAACTGTAGTAGTATTTTAGTGTAGTTTGGGGGGTTACTATGGATGTTTTTCCAAGGTAATAGGCTCCAGTGTGTGTCTGGGAAAATTCTTCTTCCCACAGAGGTCAAGGAGACTATGAGGGGGCTGGATGGTGCTCCATGTGGGCTTCTAAGTAAATTCAGGTGCTTCTTTGAATCTCTATTAAGTAATTGTCAAAGAAAGTCTATAGGCCAAGTTTGTTAGAATCCTCTGTTGTTAAAAATGTAGTATTATGGGTCCCAGTCAAGTAAATTAAATCCAGATCTTTGGAAATGCAGTTTGTGAACCTGTATTTTCTAAGAGCCTTGAAGCCAGGTGTGGTGGTGCATACCTATAATCCCAGTGGCTGGAGAGACTGAGGCAGGAGGATTGCAAGTTCAAAGTGAGCCTCAGCAACTTACTGAGACCCTATCTCTAAATAAAATATAAAAAGGGACTGGGGATGTGGCTTAGTGCTTGAATGCCCCTGGGTTCAATCCCTGGGAACCCCCCACTGCCCTCCCCCCAAAATTTAGAAAATTTCTTATTTCTAAAGCAAGAATCCTGTATTCAAGGTAGCCTAGTGTTTGGTACAGTATCTGGCTCTATTCCTATCAATAAAGAGGCCTCCAGTGTATAGCCTCATCCCTGAGAGGTTGGGTTCAGTTAACGTTTATGGAATAGATGCTTCAGGTTGCTCCTGTATAACAGTTCTGAATGAAAGGATCTACTTAAGCCAGACAGCCATCTCTTCACACACCTTTGCAACTGTTGGGATTTGGCACAGCAGGAGTGTCAGTAATGAGTAACTGGAGAGCAAGGATCTGAGTTTCAAGAACAGAAACATAAGATTGGAAGGAATGAGATGGAAACTAGATCTTTACTGGGGCCCTGTAGGTCAAGTGCATGAATACCCAGGGCTACACATGCATCTGCAGAACCTGTATAGAATTATGTACTTGGAATTAGGTGCAGGGTGGGGAATGCTAGAAATGTTAGGTGTGGGGCTGGTTTGCAGTGAAGTTAAGGTAAGAACATGGGGCCGGGGCTAGGTTGTGGCTCAGTGACAAAGCACTTGCCTTGTACATATGAGGCACTGGGTTCCATGCTTAGTACCACATAAAAATAAACAAAGATATTGTGTCCATGTATAACTAAAAAAAAAAAAAAAAACCCAAAAAACAAAAAAGAAAAAACATGAGGCAGAGAGGAAGTCTACCCAGTCCTCTTCTGTCAAAGCTTATCTGGTCACCCACTTTGCCCACTTTTCGAAAGGGTTCTCCCAAACCTCTTCTAACATACTACAGCAGTTTCTAGTGTAAGGCCTACAGAAATGAAGGCAGGAAAGGGGCAGCCAATGAGGTAAAGAAAATCCCCATCATCCTTGGGTCCTGCATTAACTCATTCCACCAGCGCTGATCAGGAGGTGGAATTAAATTGAAGATCTGTTACAATCCTGAGAGTCGAATTTATAGGAGTTTTACTACAGATATACGGCTGAAAATAATCAGTCAATATTTTCCCCATAGTAATTGTAATCCATGTTTATTCTGAGAAATTTTAAAAAGCCCTTATGAATAACCCTGATCTCACTTCAGTGTGCATTTTGGCATTTCTAAATCTGCTTGCTGGGTATACACATCCTATCTGGTTATTGTTATTGTATGTGTGGTTCCATGTTCTGTCAATTCTCCTTTATTTAACTTCAAATTCTAATCTGCTTGTATGTGTTTTTGATACATTATATAGTGAAAAGGTTCAGAGTGAGGACAAGGACCCAGAAGTACATAGAGTAGGATGCAGGATACATTCAGTTTATATGAACATGGGTTATTCTTTTACCTTCTGTAACCTCAGTTTCCTTTTCTATAAATGACCCTACATAGTCCCCACCACTGTAGATAAAGCCGGTTACATTACATAATGCCTAACATATGGTATATGCTCAAAAAATGTTTGTAATAAAAAAGAATTTTAGTGGCAGCATTATATTTTATCTTAAACAAACTAAAAGCCTTCCCTTAGATAGACCCTGTAGCAGAGTATATTTTTGTTCTTAGAACTTTATTATGCACTCAATGTATTTTTAAGCATTTAGGTATTTTTGTGGATTTAATGTGTGGTTACCGTGAGGGACATTTCCCTCAAAACACCTTGAACCAACAAAGGCAGATTTATTGACTGGTATAATGAAACTGGGAAACATGGAGGTGGGGCTGTCTTCAAAATACTGGAATCTGAAACTCTATCATCTTGAAGCTCTTGCTTTCTCTTCATGTCTGATTTCTCTTACTCGTTTTCTAGAACAGTTTTTCTGAGTCTGGAGACCTGGTCACTAGGAACTCCACAGTGGCTGACCAGCCTTATGAAAAGAGAGGAATAGGTCTTCCCCTCATAGCACCATATTGGAGGAAATGCAGAGGGAGCCTCTGTGTTGGTGTGAGTCACATGACCAATCCACAATCACCAGGTGTAAACAGGAAATGGATTACCATGACTGGCTTGGCATATGGCATGGGCCCACTACCTGATGGGGTAGAGGCCAGTTGTGATTAGTTACTTGTTATGACTGACAGAGCATAGCCTGGCCATAAGATTATTTCTTCAGGACATAGTTTCAAGAGTAGAATTAGCAGATCAATTTCCTTAACCTTGTAAAGATTAGTAATAAATATCTGCATATTGCCAAATTTCTTGTTCCAGGACTTTTTTGCAGTCTCTGCTTTGGTTTGCATAGATAGCTTGTCTCCTAGCCCCCTGTCTATGGCATGCCCAGGAATTCAGAACACCTTAGCATGTTGTTCAAGGTTGATCCTGTCTGCCTTAATACCTTGTTCTCCACTTTCAGTATCTTACCAGACTCTTGATCCTTGATCCTGGTCCTATGGCCTAGCCCTTTTCTACAGATATTCAATCCTGGCATGAAAAAAAAAAAAAAAAATATATATATATATATATATATCGATATATATATATATATATATAGATATATATATATATATATAGATATATATATATATATAGATATATAGATATTATCATAAATATAAACTTACATGTATTATATAAAATATTATATATCATATGTTATAATGTTACATATATTTTTTCATGTCCCAACACAGGGAACAAACAGGTTGCTTTTATAAAAGCGCTAGACATTCGAACATTAGTACATCTGTGATGGCTCCTTCATCTCTTGTCCCTGGTCTTGAGGAGCAAATCAGGCTCTCTTGTAAGCCATGCAGCCTCACCAAAGGGCGTGATGATCTGGAGGAAGCCCCAGTCCCACAGAAGAGCAAACTTTCTTGATATTTACCCAGCGTCTGCTTAGTGATTGACTGTCATTTTCCACTCTGCCTTGTCAAAATCAATAGGAGACCTAATGAAGTAGAAATGAAATCAATATTTAATTCCCACAGGTAAGAGAAAATGCCAGGGCCTATGTTAAACTGCCATCTTCCCCCACTTTCAAAGTGTAATAAGGGCTGTGCCATCTCCCCCACATAGCTAAGACTTACAGTTGTGATTTCTCCTTTAGTGAATTACTGCATTCCCACCATGTGCGGGGTGTTAATGATGTACATATTTATCTCATCCACATGGTAAATCCTGCCATGATTCATTAACCAAGATTAAATGTGGCAAAGTGCTCAGTAGTTGAAATTTGCCATCTCATTTAAGCCTCACAACTACTTTTTGAGATACATATTATTGCTTGATTCTACCAATGAGGAAACTGAAGCACAAAGAAAGGAAGAAATTTGCTTTGTTAGAATATTGCAGAGTAAGAATTTGAACCCAAGTCTGGCTAATTTCATATCTTATTTTCCCCCACATTATTCTATCACTTTATGGTTGTACATGATGATGGGATTTATTGTTGCACATTTGTATATGCATAAAATATAACAATATAATTTGGCCAATATCATTCCCAGCACTTCTCCTTTCCTTCCTCACCTCCCAACGCCTGGTCCCTTTTCTCTACTGATCTCCTTTTGATTTTCATGAGATCCCTCTCCCATCCTTTTTTCCCTTTTTCCACTCCAGTTTCCATATGAGAGAAAACATATTACCCCTAACCTTTTGAGTTTGGCTTATTTTGTTTAAGATAAGGGTCTCTAGTTCCATTAATTTCCTGCAAATCACATAATTTTATTCTCCTTTATGGCTGAGTGCAACACCATTGCATGCATATATATCATATTTTTCTTTATCCATTCATCATTGATGCACACCTAGGCCAGGTCCATGGTTTGACTCTTGTGAATTGTGGTGCTATGAACATGGGTACGAATGTATCACTGTAGTATGCATATCTTGGGTTTTTAACTACTGTGCTTTATCACTTCCCATTTTACAGGTAAGGAAACTAACGCTTAGAAATGACATTCCCAAGGCCACATACAGCACATACAGGTAACAAATGGATCCAAGGGCTTTAGTTGACTTTCAGAAGTTTCTTTGAAGTATTATTTGGATTTCAGTTCTCCAACTTGTCTCATTAAGTAACTATAATGCACACAGCACAATATGGGGACACAGTTATGGTACAGGTGGTGAATCTATTAAGACTACTTTGGCTGCAGCAACAGGAAGCCATGTCTCAGATTGAGCTGGACCATAAGGAAAGGTATTATCTCCTGTAATGTGAGGACAGTAGTCAGGATGGTCTGGGGCTGGTTATTATTCAGCCTTTCAATGTATAAGGAGGCATCTGCAGGTTCTAGCCCTTGTTTTTCCATGTGTCCCCAAGCTAACTCTTTCATTGTCACAGTGTGTTTATAGGAGTATTTGTGTCACATCCAGAAATGATCATTCACTAAAAGACAATGCTATTTCTTATGTCTTTTTTTTTTTTTTAATGAGAAAACGATTACCAGGTATTCTTTACAGACTTAAGGGAGTCTTTAGTCAGAATCCCATAGTATGAATCCTCCAAAGTAGTAGTGTCTCAGGAAAGGAGACAACGATGAATGACTTAGAGAATGAATAGGCATGACAGAGGCATCTAAATGGGGTTGAATGCCTGAAAAAAATGAGGGTTCTGTTTGGAAAAGATAGGGGACATTTAAAGAACACTAGGAAGATAACTAAGGGCATTGCTTTCATTATAAATCTGAGAGTCAAATGTATTTCTAGGAGCTGCCTGAGATAACCACTACTGAGTGTGGGGATGACTCAGGAGTCTCAGGACAGGAAATCAGGGTCATAGCAACGGAAAGTGCCTCCATTTGCTTAGTCTCCTCAAAAACTCTTGGAAACTTTTCCATTTACTGTCTGGCAGTCTTGGGCACATTGTTAACTTCCATGTGCTCTGGTTTTCTTGCTTGTATGGTAGGATTCTGTGAGGCACTGAAGATTTGCCCCAAGAACCAACAATAAACATTGCTCTAGCCATCTAAGAGTATAGGAAAGATTTACTTAGAAATATTTTTCTCAAAGATACCATATAAGGTAGGCCAGACTCCAACCTAGTCATGTTTCAACCCAGCCCATTTTTTACTCACCAAGCCATATTCCTTGGTAAATGTATGTGTCTACCCTTGTGAGAAAGCATTATCTCACAAGGACATTATCTTTTTGTCAAGCCATCAATCCCGGGGTGGGAGGTACCTTTTAAAAATCTACACAAAGCATAATGTGGTATAGCAGAACCCTTACTCCTCAAGAATCCCAGGGTGATGAACTGGTGCTTCTCTTCTGGAACTTCTTGGAAGATAATGTACAAGAATGGTAGACACATGATTCTTATTCTTGTTTGTAGCGTAGGTATAGCATGTGCACAAACTTACACACACACACACACACACACACACACACACACACAGGTTCGGCACATGGGTTCTGGAATCAGAATGCAAGGACTTGTTTCCCAGAGTCTATTTCTTAGTTTGGGATTTTTAACCAAGAATTTGAAATCGGGTAGCTTTATGGTAGATGATAAAGGAAGCATAGTGGGGTAATGGATAAAATGGAAAAAAGTCAATAATAGTTACTATATTCAGCAGCTTGTAGTTTGTTCTATGATCTATCCAATGGGCTTTGGACACACTTTGAATTATCTTACCAAGGAGAAAAAATAGAAGTATTTAATCCACCGACTCCTACTTCTCATTAGATGAGGGTTAATCCTGAGGATACATGGCCAGCCAATAAGATAACCACCAATAAGACCTGCCCCCCCCCATAACTGGTATTTATACCCTTGTGTAATCCATTTTCCAGAGTGTATCAGGATTGGTGTTTATAACCAATGGTATATGGCAGAAGTATTGGGATACCACTACTGAAGCCATATGATAAAAGGCACTTCTATTTTGATTTTTCTATCAGATCATTAGCTAGGGGGAAGCCAACTGCCATTCTGGAAGCCAAATTCAGAAGCTCATGAGGTCATATTGAAATCAGGTAGCTTTATTGTAGGTGATCCCAGGAAGCATGGTGAGGTAATGGATAAAATGGAGAAAAGTCTCTGACCATAGCCATGTGACTCAGTGATCTTGGAAGTGGATCATCCAATCCCACACAGATACACAGATCATTGCCCCTCTAACCAGCGCCTTAGGAATGAATTCATTCTTAGGAATGAATTCAGGACAGAACTCTTAACTTTCTGTTATTTCAACATACATCTGAGGTGGATTAACTTACAAAGATAAAAGTTTATTTTGGCTCCGATTCGGAGGTTCCAGTCTATGATCACTTGATCCGCTGCTTTGGAGTCTGTAGCAAGGCAGCATATCATAGTAGAGAGAACAAAATAAAGCAAAGTTTTCACTACATGGCAGGGAAGCTAAAGAGACGGAAAGGAAGATGCAGGGTCTCACTGTCCCCTTCAAGGATACTCAGTACTCAGTCCCTCAGTGACCTGAATACCTTTTGTCACATCCCACCCCTTAAATGTTTCACCACCTCCCTATAGCACCATGCCAGGTACTGAACCTTCACATGTGGCTCTTTGGGGGACATTATAGATCCAAATTTTAGCACCATCCAAATAAATTTCTCCAATTTCTGATCCTCAGTAATTGTGATAATAAATGCACATTAAGTTTCTAAGTTCTGGATAATTTTTACATGATAGTTGACAAATCCAGAATGTTATTTACATTCTGACATTTCTGCACTGTCTCTTGCATGGAGCAGGCACAACTCCTGTGGCCAGGTAAAGTCTTCAGGCAGAAAGGCACAGGTGCTGGAGGGAGATTGTAGAGCACACACTGGAACTGATCATCAGAGCTGCAGGTGACCCCGAAAGAAGATACGAAGGCAGGACACAAGCATCAGAGTTGTGCAAACTAGAGCATGACAATTCACTCCTCTGAGCTTGAGTTTCTCTCCTTTTATTACCTGTTCCTCTTCTATTTCCAGACTTCACTCTCTTCATCCTTCTGCTTAGTGACTGATGGATTGCTTGAGTTTTGAAGACATCCACCTTTTTTTTTTTAATCTTTCATCGATTTTATTTTTTTGAAATACATGACAGCAGTGGAATGCATTACAATTCTTATTACACATATAGAGAACAATTTTTCATTTCTCTGTATATAAATTGTTTATGCCAATTCATGCCTTTATATTTTGACTTTTTTTATTACATTTCTTTTTTTAAAAAAATATTTATTTTTTAGTTTTAGGTGGACACAATATCTTCATTTTGTTTTTATGTGGTGCTGAAAATCAAACCCAGTGCCCCATGCATGCTAGGCAAGCGTGCTACCACCTGAGCCACATCCCCAGCCCCTCATTACAATTCTTAATACATACATATAACACAAGTTTTCATATCTCTGTTTGTATATAAAGTATGTTAACACCCAATTCAAGTCTTCATACATGTACTTTGTATAATGATGTCAATCATATTCCACCATCCTTGCTAATCCTCTGCCCCCTCCTTTTCCCTCTCACCCTTCTTCCCTATCTAGAATTCATCTAATCCTCCTATGCTCTCCCTCCCTACCCCACTGTGAGTCAGCCTCCTTATATTAGGGAAAACATTTGGCATTTGTTTTTGGGGGGATCAGCTAACTTCACTTAGCATTACCTTCCCCAATACCATCCATTTACCTGCAAATGCCATGATTTTATTCTCTTTTAATGCTGAGTAAAATTCCATTGTGTATACATATATATGCCTCATTTTTTTAATCTATTCATCCACAGAAGGACATCTAGGTTGGCTCCACAGTTTAGCTGTTGTGAATTGTGCTGCTTTCCATATTGGCTGCAGCAACTTGCAGTCTCAACAGCAATGTGTGAGTGTACCTTTTCCCCACATCCTCACCAACACTTATTGTTGTTTATCTTCATAATATGGCCATTCTGAGTGGAGTGAAATGATCTCTTAGATTGTTAGAGATGATCATTTTTTTCATACATTTCTTGAATGATTGTATATCCTCTTCTGAGAAGTGTCTGTTCAGGTCTCTGGCCCATTTGTTGATTGGATTATTTGGTTTTTTGTTGCTTAGCTTTTTGAGTTCTTTATATACCCTAGAGATTAGTGCTCTGATGTGTGAAGGGTAAAGATTTGCTCCCAGGATAGAGGCTCTCTGTTCACCTCACAGATTGTTTCTTTTGCTGAGAAAAAAACTTTTTAGTTTGATTCCATCCCATTTATTGATTCTTGGTTTTAATTCTTTTGCTATAGGAGTATTATTAAAGAAGTTGGGGCCTAATCCACATGATGAAGAATAGGGCCTACTTTTTCTTCTATTAGACGCAGAGACTCTGGTTTAATTCCTAGGTTCAAGTTTTTGTATGGTGAGAGAGAGGGGTTTAATTTCATTTTGTTGCATATGTATTTCCAGTTTTCCCATCACCATTTGTTTAAGAGGCTGTCTTTTCTCCAGTGCATGTTTTTGCCACCTTTGTCTAATATAAGATAATTGTAATTTTGTGCATTAGTCTCTGTGTCCTCTATTCTGAACCATTAATCTACCAGCCTATTTTGGTGCCAATACCATGCTGTTTTTGTTACTGTTCCTCTGTGGTATAGTTTAAGGTCTGGTATAGCAATGCCACCTGCTTCACTCTTCCTGCTAAGGATTGCTTTAGCTATTCTGGGTCTCTTATTTTTCCAGATGAATTTCAGGATTGCTTTTTCTATTTCTATGAGGAATGCCATTGGGATTTTGATCGGAATTGCATTAGATCTGTATAGTGTTTTGGTACTATGGTAATTTTTATAATATTAATTATGCCTATCAAAGAGCAAGGTAGATCTTTCCATCTTTTAAGGTCTTCTTTGATTTCTCTCTTTAGGGTTCTGTAGTTTTCATTGTATAGATCTTTCACCTCTTTCATTAACTTGATTCCCAGTATCTTTTTATTTATTTATTTATTTTAGGTTATTGTGAATGGGGTAGTTTTCCTCATTTCCTTCTCAGAGGATTTGTCACTGATATACAGAAATGCCTTTGATTTATGGGTGCTGATTTTATATCCTGCTACTTTGCTGAATTCATTTACGAGTTCTAGCAGTTTTCTGGTGGATCTCTTTAGGTCTTCTAGGTAGAGAATCATATCATCAGCAAATAGTGCTAATTCAAGTTCTTCTTTTAGTATACATATCCCTTTAATTTCTTTGTCTAATTGCTCTGGCAAGTGTTTTAAGAATTATGTTGAATAGAAGTGGTGAAAGAGGGCATCCCTGTCTTGTTCCACTTTTTAGAGGGAATGCCTTCAATTTTTTCTCCATTTAGAATGATGTTAGCCTGAGGCTTAGCGTAGATAGCCTTTACGATGTTGAGATATGTTCTTGTTATCCCTAATTTTTCTAGTGTTTTGAACATAAAAGGGGATGCAGTAGGTGCTATATTTTGTCAGATGCTTTTTCTGCATCTATTGAGATGATCCTATGGTTCTTATCTTTAAGTCTATTGATATGATGAATTACATTTATTGATTTCCATATGTTGAACCAACATTGCATCCCTGGGATGAATTCCACTTGATCGTGGTGCACAATCTTTTTGATATGTTTTTGTATTTGATGGACAGAATTTTATTGAGAATTTTTGCATCTATGTTCATTAGAGATATTGGTCTGAAGTTTTCTTTCTTTTGATGTGCCTTTGTCTGGTTTTGGAATCAGGGTGATATTGGCATCATAGAATGAGTTAGGAAGTGCTCCCTCTTTTTCTATTTCCTGAAATAAATTGAAGAGTATTGATATTAGTTCTTATTTAAAGATCTTTTAGAACTCTCTGTGTATCCATCTGGTCCTGGGCTTTTCTTGGTTGGGAATCTTTTGATGGCTTCTTCTATTTCCTCACTTGATATTGGTCTGTTTAAGTTGTTTGTCTTCCTGACTCAATCTGGAAAGATCATATGACTTAAGAAATTTGTTAATGCCTTCAATGTCTTCTATATTATTGGAGTATAAGATTTCAAAATAATTTCTAATTATCCTCTGAATTTCTGTAGTGTCTGTTGTAATATTGCCTTTTTCATCACACCAGTTCTCTCTCTCCTTCTCTTCATTAGCGTGGTTAAGGGTCTGTCAATTTTATTTATGTTTTTAAAGAACCAACTTTTAGTTTTGTCAATTTTTTCAATTGTTTCTTTTGTTTCGATTTCATTGATTTCAGCTCTAATTTTATTTATTTCTTGCCTTCTACTGCTTTTGCTGCTGGTTTTTTGTTCTTTTTCTAGGGCTTTTAGATGTAGTGTGAGGTCATTTATTTGTTCATTTTGTCGTCTTTTAAGGAATGATCTCGATGCAATTAATTTTCCTCTTAGTACGGCTTTCGTAGTGTCCCAGAGATTTCGATATGTTGTGTCTATGTTCTCATTTACCTCTAGGAATTTTCCAGTCTCCTTGATGTCTTCTGTAACCCATTGTTCATTCAGTAGCATATTGTTCAGTCTCCATGTGATGCAGAGATTTTTATTTTTTATTTTTTCATCTATTTCCAATTTTATTCCATTATGATCTGATAAAATGCATTGGTAGTATCTCTAAGAGTTGCTTTATGGCATAGTATATGGTCTGTTTTACAGAAGGATACATGTGCTGGTGAGAAGAAAGTGTATCTGTTTGATGCAGGTTGAAATATTGTATATATGTCAGTTAAGTCTAAGTTAACTGATTGTGCTATTGAGTTCTATAGTTTCTTTATTCAACTTTTGCTTGAAAGATCTATACAGTGGTGAGAGAGGTGTGTTAAAATCACCCAAGATTATAGTGTTGTGGTCAGTTTGACTCTTGAACTTGAGAAGAGTTTGTTTGATGAACAGAGGTGTACCATTGTTTGGGGCATATATATTTATAATTGTTATGTCTTTTTGGTGTATGGTTCCCTTGAGCAATATGTAATGCCCATCTTTATCCCTTTTGATTAACTTTGGCTTGAAGTGTACTTTATTTGATATGAGTACGGAAACCCCTGCTTGCTTCTGCAGTCCATGTGAGTTGTATGATTTTTCACAACTTTCACCTTCAGTCTGTGCATATCTTTTCCTATCAGATGAGTCTCCTGTAGGCAGCATAGTGTTTTATCTTTTTAAAATCCAATCTGCTAGTCTATGTCTTTTGATTGGTGAGTTTAAGCCATTTACATGTAGCGTTACTATTGAGATATGGTTTGTATTTCCAGTCATATTTGTTTATTTTTATTATTTAACTTGACTTGGTTTTCTTTTAGTTGTCTACTTCCCTCTGCTGGTTTTCATTGCTGTTTTTCATTTCCTTCATGAAATATTTTTCCAAGGATGTTGTGTAGTGTGGTTTTCTAGCTATAAATTCTTTTAACACTTGTTTATCATGGAAGGTTTTTATTTCATCTTCAAATCTAAAGCTTAATTTTGCTGGATACAAGATTCTCGGATGGCACTCATTATCTTTCATAGCTTGATATACATTGTTCCAGGATCTTCTAGCTTTCAGGGTCTGTGTTGAAAAATCTGCCATTATCCTAATTGGTTTTCCCTTATATGTAATCTGATTGCTTTCTCTGGTGGCTTTTAAAATGCTCTCCTTATTCTGTATGTTGGGCATTTTCTTTGTAATGTGTCTTGGTGTGGATCTGTTGTGATTTTGAATATTCGGTGTCCTGTAGGCTTCTTGAATTTGGATTTCCGTTTCATTCTTCATGTCTGGAAAGTTTTCTGCTATGTTCTTTTCAAAATGATATATTTGATCTTCATTGTCTGATGTTCTATCTTCTAAGTGGTCTACTCTGTTGGTGATGCTCTCATTTGAGTTTTAATTTGGTTTATTATTTCTTTCATTTCAAGAATTTCTGAGTTTTTTTGTTTGTTTGAAGAACCTCTACTCTCTCCCTGTTGAGGTGATCTTTTGGTTCTTGGATTTGTTTATGTAGCTCATTGTGGAAGTGACCTTTCACAGCCTGTATTTGTTCCTTTATGTCGTTAGAAATTAGAACATTTTAACCATGTATATCCTGAAATCTTTGTAATTTTTTCTGCTGTTGCTGTCAATTCTTCTAATGATGTGTTATCTTGATTTGTTTGTGGTAGTTTCTTCCCTTGTCTTTTCATGTTGCTCGCATTTCTTTCTTTCCAGCTCTGTGGGACAGGTGTGTTTTTGTTTTTACCCTATAGATTTGTTGTGCTCTTGTAGGGTTCCAAGATCCCTCCTTTGTGGGGAAGGACAATGGTAACAGATCCCAGTATCAACCATACATCACCTATGAGCAAATTATTGTTATTAAGACATTTATAGTTTAGTCTGAATGTCCAGAAATGTTTGATTCAATTATTATATAAAATATAGTCACTAGTTTCATATAGTCACTAGTTTCTGGTGGGGACCATATGCTAAGGGGCAAAGATGTGAGGGTATGGGATTAATATAACTTAGGAAATTTGAAGAAGAACTCTAATGAGGTAGCAGGGGAATAGACAGGAAGTAATTTAGGGTAGACAAAATTGTGGGATAAGGACAGTAGAGTACATAAAAACAAACACAAAAATGTATTTAGAAAATCACAGGATGTAAAAATAGTAAAATTTGGAGGATGTAAGAAGAAGAAAGAAGGGAAAAAAAGGGAAGAAAGAAAATGGGAGAAAAAGGAAAAAGGGGGCCTTATGCAATTCCTCTATATAATATTATTCAGGTGACTCAGTTCTCAAAGTTCTATTTCATGCAAAGTTCTTGGTTTCACATATGTTGGTGTTGTGAGGGCCAGAGGATCGAAGGGTAGTCGAGAAAGAAGAAGAGAAAAAATATTTATATATTCTCTTAGAATTTCGTTTCTTTCCTGATTCTTTTCTCTTCCAGTAGGTGGGGTTTTCTGTTTTAAGCTGGAATCTCTGCCCTCAGGGTGATGTAGGTAACTGGGGTGAGAAGAATTGAGCCTTGGTATCATCTCCCTCTCTTGCCTGGAGCTTCCCGGATCCTGGTCTCTCTGTTTTGTTTCAAGCTTTAGACCCCTCCCTTTTCTTCTTATCAGGTACCAACTGGGGGACCTCTTGCCCTCAGGCTTGCAGCAGGTGGGTGGCACCCTGATCCCCCACTGCACTCCTGTTCAACTGAGAGCTCTTTTTGTGTTGGATTATCGCAGCTTCGAGGAGGGGGGGAGTTGGAAACCAGGTATCTGTTCAAATAGAGATCTGCGCTGATAGCCACTCCCACAAAAAAAAGGTCTAGAAAGATTTTCCAAGATGGAGTCGGTCTCCTTTTGTGGCTGGGGTGTCTAGTGTGGTGGGGGAAGCTGGTATGGCCTTGTGCTTTGGCTAGATAACAGCCGAGTGGACTGCGTGGGAGTGGATCGCAGTCTGGAGTTCTGCAGAGGTGCTGATTAGGTGATTTCACTACTCCGCTTGAGTGCTGTGTGTGCGCCAGAACTGCAGGCTTTGGGTCCTGAGTCTTACTGGATCACAGAGCCTCTGATTTCTGTGCGGGTGGTGGCAGCACAGGTGGTTTCTGCGAAAATCCACTGTATAAGGGTCCTCTCGCACACTCTGAGATGTTGTATTCCATCTAGGTGAGAACTTGTGGAGAAGCTGCCTGTTTTCTTGGTGTCATACCAAGAGCAGCCAGAAACAGTACCTCCTCTATCCCACCATCTTGGATCTGAACCGATAGCCATCTTCTTGACTCAGACAAGCCTGGGCTGGTCATTCTCTAGATCCTTAGACTGATGTTGTCCTCATTCTTAGTAGAAAGCACTACAAAGCCGTAACAATCATAGGTTTCTCAAAATAGGTATCTCTCTTTACAGAATCTATCTGTTGAGTTGTTCATTGACAGTGCACAGGTAAATTTATAGATTTTTCTGGGAATTTGAGAGTAACGACACTAGAAGAGAAACTGACTTAGGAAGTGACAGACCCTAAAAGGTATACGTAACTGTTAGACCAGGATGCAAGAAAAGACCACTGACTCCAATTAAAATCCAATTAAAGCAAGCTTATTATTTCTACTGGCAGGGCTGCCTCTCCCTCCCCAAATGGCGGGAACAAGACAGCACCCCAGCTTTCCTGCAGCCCAGCTCTATAGCCCAGAAAGTTACACAAAGGGGGGTTACAGATAACAGAACTCTGACAAGCATCACACTAATGGTAGTTTACATTTTTTGCTGGCCCCAACATCAGAATTTGAGGACCATCAGAGCCTCAGAGAGGGTCGTTGTCTGGCCAGGGAAGGCCAATATTTATGAGGTGTCACTAAGTTTCAGAGAGGGCTGCTATCTGACCAGAGAGCCAGGCATGGGTGAGTTCAAGGCACGGGCAGGCATTCCAAGCAGATTCAGAATTTGCAGTAATTTATAGCAAAGCTGAAATTATCTTTTCATGGCTTTGTGGCGAGATTGCTCCCAATTTTAAGAAAAGATCAGGTTGGATCTATCAGTAACTTCTGAATTAAAATCTTATTTCCTTATCTCTTATTTTAGTCAACTTTCCATCACTGTTCCCAAAAGATTCAACAAGAACAATTTTATGGAAGGAAAAGTTTATTTAGAGCTCACAGTTTCCGAGCTCTCAGTCCATAGGTGGCAGACTCTCTTGCTCTAGGCCTGAAATGAGGCAAGACATCATGGCAGAAGGGCATGTGGGAGGAAAGCAGCTCAGAACATGGCAACAGGAAGCAGAGGTCTGTTCACCAGGGACAAAATATAAACCTCAAAGGCACACACCTAATGACCCACCTTCTCCCACCACATCTCCACCTGCCTACAGTTACCACCCAGTTGACCCATTCATATGGAGTAATGCACTGATTAGTTTAAGAGTCTCATAACTCAAATTGTTTGACCTCTGAACCTTCTTATACTGCGTGACACATGAGCTTTTGTGGGACAAAACCATATATAAACCACAACATCCTTCCTTTTTGTCTCTTTTCTACCTTTTATTCCTTCTATCCCACCTCATTCCCAGTTTTGGCCAAACTGCAGTTAGATTCATGTTTCCTTTTTATATCAATTTTCTCTTATTCCTGATGCCAGTAGGTAACTAAATCCGTTATTTGGGACCTCAGATGGGCATGGGCCCCTGTAAGGTCACTGCCCTTAGGCTAGGAGTGGCCATATACACCAGGCTGGGGAAACCACATCAGCAAGTACTCTTTTCCTTTCACAAGGCTGAGAAACCTCAAGGTTTCATTTAATCAGTGCTCATGCTTAACAAAAGCATATAGACATCCTGGCAGTTTTTAAACATCAGTAAAATCGTGTTAAAATCAGGAAGTACTAAGTTGTGCATCCTGGTTGTTAGATTCTGGGCTGATATTGCACCACCAGGTACCACAGCAACCAAAAAACAATGTGTGATTTAAAAAAAACAAAAAAAACAAACAAACAAATGTGCTGAAACATAGCTTACTTTGTTTTTGATGATTCAGAAGGCATATTGGCTGTTTGGGGCACATCCCTTATTGTGGCTTTTGTGGGGTTTTTTCTTTTTTTATTGTTGTTCTTTCTGTAACAAAATCTAATGAGTGAATATGAGAGGACCCTCGGTTACTGAGCAGGTTATCAGAACAGGGGTTTGGCAGAGAGGATATGATTTTATGCTTGACTGCAACTAGAAAAAGCAAAAACACATTTTTACTGCAGTGTGCTTTTCTGTTTTTGAGAAGGACTCTAAGCTGCAGCTTCTATCCTCAAATTAACTGTCCCTTTACCAAATCATGTAAAATTTTGTTCCTCTTCATGGACCTCTAAAATTAACTTTCAGGTGGTTGATTCTTAAAGATGAGATCTGGGATTCTAAACACCCAGAGGCCCCAGACCATGTCTGTGGAAGTGATTTATTGTACCTAGATCAGCAGAGGACTGGGATGGGTAGATCATTCTACTTTCTAGAATCCTGCATGATGACATTTATTCCCCAGTGTTTGGAAGGGCTTTCTTCAAGTTTTTGAGAAGTGTCTGTAAAACACTGTGCAAAATTCCAAGTGAAAAGAAAATTGACATTTTTGCCTTTGAATCAGGAAGTTCCTCTCAATGTCTTGCTGAAATCGTCCTGTTTTAATGCTTCATCAATTGCATAAACCCTGTAAAAGCAGACCAGTGGTGTGCAAAAGGGGAGGGGGGGGGGTGTTAAAGGCTTTAAACACTAGGGTTCTTTCAGCTTTAAAAGTTCATTAGAATTGTAAATGACATTGACACTGAATTGAATTTCCAAAGGTGGCTTGTCTCACTGAGACATTAAAGTATCTTGGTATCTCTGTGGCACGCTAAGAGATACTTTGTACTTTCTGTCTTTTATCTGAATAACAAGGAAAACAACCCATTTAGAAATCATCCTTATTTCTATTGTCATATTTGTTTTTCTTGGTAACTTTCAAAAATAGTGTTTCTTATTATAATCTGCTTTTTAAAAATAAAGAAGT
The DNA here is from genome assembly GCF_047511675.1 of Marmota flaviventris. NCBI lineage: Eukaryota > Metazoa > Chordata > Mammalia > Rodentia > Sciuridae > Marmota > Marmota flaviventris. The sequence continues at coordinate 12,669,272 of NC_092517.1, forward strand.
ATCTTTAATCAAAAGGCAAAGTCATGCTGATAAGAATGTGGGAAACTGGAACCCACATGCACTGTTGGTGGGAATGTTAACAAGACCAGCTGTGGTAGAAAACAGTTTGGCATTTTCTCAAAAGGTTAAACATGGCATTGCCAGATGACCCAGCATCTCTATCCCTAGGTATCTGCTCAAGAGAATGGAAACCACATGTCCATGCAAAACATGTACATGAGTATGCAGAGCACTATTATTTATTAATTGCCACAAACAGAAATAAATAACCCAAATGTCCATCAACTGGTGAGTCAGAAGATGATCAAAATGTGATATAGTCATGCAAAGAAACATCATTTGAAAATAGTAAATGAATGAAGCAATGAGGTGTAATAGATTTGAAACCTGAAAACATACTAAGTGATCCCAGCCACTTGGGAGGCTGAGGCAGGAGGATCGCAAGTTCGAAATCAGCTTCAGCAATTTAGCAAGACCCTGTCTCAAAATGAAAAAAAAGGGAGGGGGGCTGGGAATGTGGTTCCGTGGTAAAGTATTACTTGGTTCAATCTCTAGTACCAAAGGAAAAAAGAAAAGAAAGAAAAGAAAAAAGAATACATGCTAAGTGAAAGTAGCTAGATGCACAAAACATACAATGATAGAATGCCATTCATAAGAAATGTATAGAATCAGCAAATCCACACAGACAATGTCAAAGAGTGGTTGCCCAGATGAAAGCCAAAGAAGAGTGCACACAATTTGTGTGCAGTTTTCTCTGGAATGATGAAATGTTCTAGAACTAGAGAGTGGTGATGCTGCACAGTTTTTCGAAGATAGCATATAAAAAAATCTTGGGTAGTCCCATCTCTGCATTTGTGCTTCATCCACACCAGCATCCTATTTTTCTCTTGACTAATGTCAGTCTCCAGGGTGCCCCTGTCTGCTTCACTGGCCTGCCTTCAATCAAATCTCCCTTCCTTATTGCTACCTACCAAGCCATAGGAATTTGCTGGTGCACCCATAACAGAGGCCCACAGATTGGGGGCCTTAGAACAATAGAAATGTATTCTCTCACAGTTCTGGAGACTGGAAGTCCTAAATCAAGTTGTCAGTACCGCCATGTTCCCTCTAGATTCTGTTTTAGCTTCGGGTGGTGGCCGGAAATCCTTGGGCAAGGGGTGGGGGGGTTCTTTCCTGTTTGGTTAGGTAAGGGAAGGAACAAATGAGCAAACCATAAGTAGGTGCGGTGAGTATTCTCTGAACCAGCTCTCTCAGGGAGTCAGTTTTACATAAGGGTCAGAGCAGAGAGGTTAATATGAAACTCTCCTTTTAATTCCCACTACTTACTGTGTGACCTTTGACAAGGCACTTGACTCCTTTGAGTCTCTATTATACTGTCTATCAAACAAGGCTGATCCTAGGATCTGTTGGCTCAATAAATTAGGAGGAGGTGGAATAAAAACAAAGGAAAGGTAATTCAGGAATTTATCAAAAAAAAAAAAAAAACAAAGATGTAACTTAAGAGCTGGCAAAGAAGATTCCCAAAGGACCAATCCTGACTCACTGATGTCTCACAGCTGCTCTGAAAATCTGCAGGACAGCATTATTCGAAGGCCACTTTGTGTATGCTTTCATTTTCCTGCCACACATTCAGCTAATTGCTTTGGCACCAGTGTGTCACTAGGCTGCAGGCCTGGTAACCTATCCATTACATAAAACAGTCCAAATCCTTGAAATAAAAGGACAGCAGTTCAGGAATTAGGGAAGATCCAGGCTTTTAATTTCATAATGGAAAATTTAGCAAGAGACAGTGAAGGAAGAATTAGCTAGAATGTAAGAAGAGATAATAACTCTATGGGTATACTTTTAGGAAGCAATAAATCAACCCAGAAACCTGTAGTCATGGCGAGCTCTTGCTGCAAGGGACAGAAGACAAATAAAGGTCTGGGGTGGCACTGCACTTGAGTTAGCTTTAAATGAGAGGCATAGATTCATCCCCAGGCTTATGCTGACCCAGTAAAAACAGTCTGAGTATACTGTTTGGGCAAAGAAAGATTTCTCTGAAGTTAGAGCCTTTTTGCAATTAAAAACCAATTGTATGAATTCTACAATTATATCAGGAAATCTAGACCTGAAGCTTTGTTGATTTACAGCCCCTAACATGGGGGTAGTTCATTGTTTGATGTTCAAAAACAGGAGATAGAATCCCAATTCTCTTAAGAACATAGCACACTTTAACTTGACATTAAAGCATGAGAAGGGGCCCTGGGTTTGAAGTTAGATCTTCCTGTGACTTACAGGGTTTGGAAGCTTGGATAGTGACCAAGCCCTGTGTCCCATATGTAAATCAAAGATGCTAGCACTCCACAAATCACTTCTGGTGGCAACCTTATGGACTTATCCAAGTCTCAGTGTACAGAAAATTCACAGGTACCTATTCTCCTTGGTCCCTGTACCTCTCCTGTTCTCATATTGATTATTTACTGACCTTTCTTGCTGGACCTTTTTTTTTCTCAACCTTTTTTTTTTTATTATTGTTCCTTTAAGGAATATTTTTGACCTTTTTCCATCCCTTTTTGTTCTCCCATTTCCCTATAACCTTAATACCACAGTTATTTATTTTGTATTGATTTTCTGCAATGTGATTCTTTGGAAAGTCATAAAGCATTATTGTTAAGATCTAAGATTATTTTTGACCCCAGTAAAACTAATTTTATTCCCTTGGGGTAATATCTTCCCCCACTGAAAAGGCATGTTTTATACAGCAACTTATATGTTAGTAGTAAATATATGTCTGGTTTGGTGCAGTATGCTGACCACATAACACATAAGAAATGTGCAGTTATATTTAATGTATGGCTCAGTGGGTTAATCACTTGATGGGTAAGGATTCAAAGAATCATGTAAAAAGAAATCACCTAGTCATTTTCCTACAAATAGGAAATATGTATTTGCTTCTGAAAATCCGTATAAAACCTTGATCAAAATAATTTCAGATCTTTAATTGCTGTGTCCATCACCTGATGTTGGCACAGTGAGGGCTCATGTCATCTTCCTCTGCTCTATTATCACCTGCTATGTCTGTTACCCACTTAATGAAAGAATAAATGAAAGGAAGCATTAAAATGGAGAACTAGGGTTGAAACAGTTCGACCCTGTGGTCACTAGAGGTCTCCACTGGTGAAGGGGTCAGGACACCTTTGCTCACAAGCATCCTTTCTGTCTCTTGAAGGGATTTTTTCTGTTACCTGGAAGCCCTCTGGTGGCAGAGGAGAAAGCAATCTCGAACAGTAGAGCAGAAGCTTATTCGACTCATTTTTTTACCAGAAAGTCTTTGGGATGATAAGTGGTTCCATTGCAAAAGCAACCATTGCTCTGGGAGTTTGCACATAGTAAGAATGAAGCCAAGAAAATGGAATTTGTGGTGTTAGAAGTAGGGAGAGGGGTGATAGGGAAGGGCAGGGAACTGAGGGTTCTGGAAAGGCTCTGTTCCCACATCTAGGTGCTGATTGTATGGGAGGGTTTGTCTCATCATAATTCACAAGTCATTATACTGACAATTTGTGTACTTTTCTGGATGTATGTTATATTCCAATTAAAAGGAAGAAGAATGAAGTTGAGTCTTTTGATTATCAGGTGCTTAGGCAAGGCCCTTTACTTCTCAGAGCCTCAGTTTCCCCCTTTGTAAAACAGATAATAATAGCCTCTATTTCAGTTTCATTGTGAGTATTGAAAAAAATAGCATATAAACTACTTAGATCAGTGCCATAAAAATTAATGATTAGTTAGTGTTAATTAGCTGTTTTTATTCATCATCATTAATTAATCCCATGTATATTGAGATCATACTAATGGTATCAATCACCATGACTCCATTTGTAAAGAAGGTTTAAATTCAGAGAAAGCTAAGGAGGATTCTCCCCGTTCCCCCAGCATTTCAGCATGAATGTCTTCCAACACGCAGAAAAGTTAAAAGCATGGTAAAATGAGCTCTGATAGATTGACCACCTGAATTCTGTAAAGTTTGTGCTGGATTTGCTGTGTTGTGTGCCCATCTCAGACCTTGGTTAAGGAAAAAAAACAATGCTACTTTTGGGAGGGTGTCCCATCCGAACCTCTCATGGAGCCCCTCTGTATTGAATAATTCAGTTTTTCAAGTTCATCCTTCCCAACAGTCCATGAACAAAAGAACCTGCTCTGGGAAACTGAGGTGACCCAGCTTCAAGGCTGCTGTGTCCCACAGGAAAGCAAATGAAGTACAGAGCCTTTACTAGACCTTGGCTTGGCCAAGTTGAGATGCAGAAGATGTAAATTCATAAGAGTTTTTGAAATTCCTAATTACTGCTGATCTTGAATTGTATCTATATCTGCTGAATAGATACAGAAAAGCCAGGAGTTCCCCCGCCCCCCCATCTCTGTCTCTCACATACACAAAAACACACACACACATACCACACACACACAAACACACACACACAAGCACGCATGGATATGAATATGCTGAGTTTCTGTAGTCTAATTTTCCTCTAACGACTGTGTATCATTTGTACAATAAGAACATTTGTTTTAGTTCTTACTTTAATAAATTGTAGTTCTGCTTTAATGAACAAAACCAAATAATTTGTAATTGGCCCATTAATTATTTGCATGTAAATGCCTCTGTTAGAGTAACTTAATAAGCCATTGAAAAACATTCTCCTTTGCCATCTAAGTTACACTCTGTTTGGTAAACAACTCTCTGGAGGGGAGGAGTGGAAGGGGGGTGTTTTTGTTTTGAAGCAAGGAGACCCTCCCTGAGAAACTAAATGGGATTGCATTCTAAATCTTCCAGAAACCCTGAGGCCTAAGGAAAGATGGGAGTGGTCAAAGGAAATTCAGTGTATTGAAGTGTTAAGGAATGGACCTATCTGATGAGTAGACCCAGGACAAAGTCCCTCACAGTGTGGCCTTCCTTAGCACAGCCTCTAATAGGGACTTTTCAGTAACTAGGACAGTGTTTGCTCAACTTTGCTGCACGTAAAAATCATCATGGTCACTTCAAAGAGTCCGAGTACCCAGTTCCACACCTATCAATTAAGTCAGAAGGAGGAGGAAAGGATACCACGCATCTGTGTGTTTGTTTAAAGATAACCTCCCCCCCCCCCACCATGATTCCAGGGTGTAGTAGTTTGGCAAGTGCTGAAATACTAGCCATGAAGTTATCCTTCTACACATTCCACTCCCCTTGAGCTCAAAATAAAACATAGCCAAGTAAAAAAAAAAAACAAAAATAAATGAAAGTGTAAACTCGGCCTTAAACTACATACCAGTGTAAAACATGTCATTTCTTTGGATTTTAAAAAAAATTTTAAATAACTTTTAGCTGATACATAAAAATCATACAGTGTACCCCAATTGTACCCCCAGTTGTAAATCTGGGCACTATGTGGTGTTTCACTACATTTTACAATGTCCAAGTTAGGGTAAGTTAGGGGTTAGGATCATCTAGTCCAACATGTTTCTGTTTTGGTGAAAAAATTCAAGGTCTTCTAATCCATATTTTTTTTTAAGTACACAGTATATTATTTTTACCTATAGTTAACCTACTGTATATTGGCACTCTAGACCTTATTGCTTGTGTCTACAGATAACTTAGTATCTTAGAATCAACCTTTTCCCATCCCACCCTCCTCCAGTTCTCCTGGGACTGTGGTAATGATACCCCCAGTTATCGGTGACAATGTTATGCTTGAATTCGGGACCCCTAAAAGACCACCAGAGACCATGATCCATGTAAGCAGCAAAGAGGTGTTTATTGCGAGCTAGCTCAGTCCTCCACACACACACAGCAACTGGTGACACTAAGAGGCCTCAAGCCCAGGGTTTGCAGCAGTTCCCCCACTCTTTGGGGAAGGCAGGGACTTCACATACATCATAGCATCTCTTAGCAGATCATCACATACTGCGGGAAAATCATAAAACAACTCTAAAACATGATTAGCACATTCACTGGTGGGAACAAGTTGGGTAAGGGTGATTGGTTAGTACAAGAGGGGGATTTGTTTGAACTGATTGGTTTAAGCTACGTGGGGAGTACATGCTGAACTACAGGGTTTCCCAACATGTTATCAACCACCATAAACTATTGGGAGGGTCATCTGACATCACAGGTATTTTTCCTGTCTCATGCTGATTGGTGGTTGCTAGGGGGTTGCTATGGGTCCTCACCTGGCTCTGCAGATCTCTCCTGTTATTTGTAGATAAACAACTCAACAGGGTGGGTATGTGCCTAGGAGTGCTCTGTGGGTCTTTCCAAGGACAAGGGTCATGCCCCCTTCCTTGGACAGGCTTTGCTCTGAGGTAGATGCTGGTTTTTCAGACAACAGTCCTGCTTCCCCACATGGTGAAGTTTGAATATTAGAGAAGCACGCTGAGGCAAGCATATAAAGCAGGGTTTATTTTAAAAGGGGTAACATAGACTCTTCCCGGGAGGCAGAAGGGGACCATAGCTTGTATCCTGGTATCCCAAGAGGCGAGGTATTTGGCCCTTTTTATATATCCTAGGCTTCCTTTGTTCTCCAGCCTTTTCCTCCTTACCTTTTTCCTTCCTGCTGACTTGACTAGGCCCAGGAATGCTGGGTGGGATGGCCCAAAGGTGAGAAACAGGTGAGCTGAAGGGGAAGGCTGGCTGGAGTAGCCAAGGACACATTAACAACCTTATAGCTCCCTGTAGAGAGGGGCAATTCCTGAGACAGGTTACCTTGGTTACAGGTAGGCTCAGGGGCAGGTTCTTGATAAGGGTGGAGGAAGGGCTCTGAAAGAATTAACATTTCACTCCCTCAGGGGACAGTCTCCAACTTCCCAGACTCTTTCAAAATTGGCCTCCCTGATCAGACCTGACTCATTTACCTATCTATCTTGACTGCCTAATTCTGGCTTTAGTAAGTACTCTGCTACTCTCAACTTTTATGGCAGAAACTTTTTTAGATGCAGCATTTGCATGGAATCAGATCATAAGGTACTTGTCCTTTTGTGCCTGGCTTGTTTCACTCAATATAATAAAAGAACAAAGCAGGAGACACTGCATTAACAAAACATACTTCAAAGGTGTGGAAATTAGAACATCATTGTATTGTTAAAAATAATAATAATAAGCAGACATTTGTCCCATGCCACAGAATTGAAAGCCTTTGACTTTTTGAAATACAATTGACTTGACACCAAGGGAAATGTTTGGTTAACAGGATGTCTTTTTGTGAAGAGCTAGTTTAGAAAAGAGGAAGAACAATTTATAGATACTGAAAAGAAGCCCAGTGTAGGGAGAATGGTGGAAATGGGGGAGGAAGAGATGGATAAAGACAGCTGTGGATCCTCAAGAATCTCAGGCAGCTCTGGCTGCCCTCAGACCATGATTGGAGACATAATTCTCAGGGAATATCCAGACTCTGGCTCAATGGAAATTCTGAAGAAAAAAAAAAACAAAAAACATCCTGTAGAGATAGGAAAGATGTGTTTTCTGGGGAAGGTGGGAAGCCAGGTCATTACACTGCAAAAAATCTATCTTTGTTTCTTCTTCCAGTTTTCACAGCTTGGAATGACCTGTCATTTACCCAAGGCAGTGTAAATTATGTCTTGAATCTTTTCAAAGTAGTAGAGAGTAAAAGCTCAGAAACAGGGTCTACCTTGGGTTATAGCTCTGAGTGTGCCCCATTATAGGACCTGCACCCCATTTTGTAATGGGAAGCAGCTGTGCAAAGTGAATGTGAAGCTTAAATAAAATCATGCCCGAGAGCACTTTTCACAGTGTCTGGAACCTTGTAGGGCTTGATACATTTACTAGTGTAAGGGTCTGGCGAAGCGTCAGAGGAAGAGATCACCAAGAGACTGACTTTATGCAATAAGCAGGAGGGGGTTTAATTGAGATTCCAGCATACTGGGCCTCCGTGCCCACTCGAGAAGGGAGAACAGCCCAGAGCCCAGAGCCGGGGTTGAACAATGCTTAAGTACACTTTTTTGGGGAGGGCGGGGACTTTACATACATCACAGTCTCCTTTAACAAATCACCATACACCACGGGAAAGTCAAACAACAATTCTTAGACTTGATTAGTACATACATTGGCGGGAACAGGGCTGGCTGGAGTGATAGGTCATTCCTAAGGAGGGGGTTACATTTAAACTGATTGGTTTAGGCCCTGAGGTGTGTACATGCTGGACTGCACAGGATCTTAGGCTATAAATCAACTAAATGGCCAGTAGGGCATTGTCTTAACTGCCTCAGGAATTTAACCTATGCTTTGCAGTTTATAAGCAGGTTTACAATGTCTGGTCCTTTACATTTTAACTCAGGCTTTGCTGCTTAGAAACTTTACCCTTTCACTAGAGCATCTAATTATGAAACTGGTCTTGAAATCAGGATCTTGAAAATTGAGATTTGGTCCTCATTACCCTGGTGTTGAGGATTAAACATCTGAGAAATACTCAGACAAGAGCAAAAGGTAAAATTTATTTAAGAAGCAGAATAGAGAGAGGTAGCAAGAAGGTGAGAGACTCACTCCTTCAGGGGGGGAGGGGCTCCAGAGTTGGTGCCCAAGGGAGTTGAGGTGCCTTGCCCCTTTTATAGATTTCAGGTTTCCTTTCTTCTCATGCCTCCTCCTCCCACCCCACCTAAAGACAAAAATCATATGATTAGCTCAGAGGTGATTGCTTGTGTTGGAAAGTGTGATATCCACACTCCCCATCCCCTACACACACTGTTAGCAACCATGTGCTGAAATGCCAGATTCATAGGACCCCAATAGACCTCCAGGAGTCAAATCCAATGCAATCACACAAGAGCCTTTATTGCAATCTCTGGAGCCTGGACTCACAACCATTTCCGACACAGGGGTCCCAAGGAGTGTCAGTGAGGATTTCTAAGTTTTTTGGGGGGATATTCTATGCATCACACAGCAAATCATTTTACACCGAAGGAAAATAAAACAACAATTTTTAACATTGATTAGCACATTCATTGGCAGGAACAATCGGGTAAAGGTGATTGGTTAGTTCAAGTGATGGATACATTTGAACTGATTGATTTAGGCGGCGAGGGTTGTATATGATAAACTACATGGTTTCCTAACATGTTATCAATCACTGAAACTACTAGGAGAGTCACCTGGCATTTTAGGTATTTTCCCTGTCTCACGCTGATTGGTGGTTGCTAGGAGGTTACTATGGATCTTCAGGGTCAGGCATTAGGTCTTTCCAGGAACTAGTATAACTGAGTCAGAGACACCTGCTGCTGCAGATCTCTCCTTATTTATAGACAAACAACTCAGCAGGGTGGCTATGTGCTGAGGAACACTCTGTGGGTTTTTCCAAGGATAGGATCATGCCCACCCCCACCCCCCCCTTTGGACAGGCCTTGAAGTAGAAGCTGTTGTTTTCAAAAATGGAGTCACATCTGTTTCTCAGTGCTATCTCCCTATTTCCTTTTCTTTTATAATCTGCTACCTCTCCTTTGCCCTGGCCTTAATTATACATAGTATTTGTGGTCATTTTGACAGAATCATCCATGCATGAAATCTGACTTCAATCCCTGTTCCCCACCACTTTCTCTCCCCTACTTCCTCTCCCTATTCTATTGTTTTTTCTTTTATTACTTTATTTTTGATGGGTTTTTTCTACATACACACAGGGTGAACTTCCCTGTGTTACATTCATACATGTATAGAACTTAATTTTGCTAAATTTATTTCTTATTTCTTGCCTTTTTCTTTCTTCCCTCTCATTCTTCTACATATACTCACTGATCTTCCCTATATCTTTGATATCCAATCACCTCCCTCACTGCCTTTTTTTCCCCCTTATTGTTGCTGGCTTCCACACATGAAAGAAAACATTCTACCCTGATTTTCTGAGTCTGGCTCATTTCACTTAGCATGATTTCCTCCAGTTCCATCCATTATTAACAAATGACATAATTTCATCCTCCTCTATGACTGAGTAGAACTCCATTATGAATATACACCACATTTTCTTGGTCCATTTGTCTGTTGATGGACACCTGGGCTGATTCCATCATTTAGCTACTGTTAATTGTGCTGCCATACATTATGGTGATTGTTGTTACCCACTCTCCCTGTCTGATTGTCTTACTCAGTTTTTTCAAAGTCAGCTTTGTAAGCAGAGTGTTGAGAGAGTATGCATCCTTAGGGTCAGCATTGGGGGCTGGCAGTGCTGGGCCTGGCTCATGAGAACTGTTAGATTTTTTAGGAAGTTTGCAAGTCCATTTTAAAACACAATTGTTATTAAAATTGAATATGTTAAATGACAAGTAAAAGCAGTAAGTTCTCAAAACTCGGTCCTTCCAGAGGATTTTAATATATGTTACTGTCATCTCTGCTCTTGAGATTATTTACACATATCAAATCTGAGTGTTGGAAACAGTATATAGTTGTATGCTGTTGTTAAACCACGGCACAAAGAAAAGACCACCGACTCCAATTTAAATCAAATTGAAGTAAGCTTGTTATTCAGACTGGCCAGGACTGTCCCTCTCCCAAAATCTGTGGGAATAGAAGATAGTACTCCGGCTCTGGAGGAGTGCAGTTTTTTTGCACAGAAAGTTGCAAAAGGGGAGTGTCTTGAGAACTTACAGATAACAGTATTTTGAGAAGCATAATTCAAAAGCAGGTAGTAGGTTAATGTTCTAAATGGTTTAGCACTTGGGGAGTAAATTTAGATTCCAACATCAGAATTTATGAGGCACCACAAAGGTTTCAGAGAGTGTTGTTATCTGGTCAGGGAAAACCAGGCATGGGTGAGTTCAAGGCACAGGCAGGCATTCCAAGCAAGTCTAGAAATTACAGTAATTTATAGTAAAGCAGAAATTAACTTTTCATGCCTTTGTGATGAGATGGCTCCCAGTCTTAAGAGTTGGAATCAGGATGGGTTATAGTTGTGCTGCCTCAGGACACCACACTGGCAACTTGAAATTAGTCAGGGTGAGTATTGATTGACAGCATGGGAATTAACCAATATTATGGATTATGATATTTCCCCTAAAATAGCAGGGCAGGTGTGGGGGAAGAGGGCAAGTTCAGCAGGATGGATATGTTCCCCAGCTCAAGTGTGGGAAACTTAATGCCCAGAGTCATAGGTGAAGCGTATTTGGATGCAGGGTCTTTGCAAGGTAGTTAGGATTAGATGAGGCCATGCAGGTGAGGCCTCCATGAGGGCATTAGTGGCTTTATAAGAAAAAGAGAAAGCAGAACTAGCTCACTTGCTCTGTTGCACCTCATGTTGCTTTTCACCAAGAAGTCCCTCGCCAGATGCCAGTGCTATGCTTTTGGTCTTTCTAGCCTCCAGAACTGTGAGCCAATATGCTTCTGGGGATCCAACCCAGGGATGTTTTACCACTGGGCTACATCCCCAGTCTTTTTTTATTTTGTATTTTGAGACAGGGTCTAAGTTGCCCTGGTTGGCCTAGAACTTGCAATCCTCTTTCATTGACCTCCTGAGACACTAGGATTACAGGCATGTGCCCCCATGCGTGGCTAAACTTCTGTTCTTTATGCCTAGTGTCAGGCATTTTGTTATAGAAATGGAACACAGACTAGGACAGAAGGAATGGGCACAGTTAAGCATCCTGGCGATTGTGAGGAAAGACTGGATATAACTTTGAAAGATTTTCACAAAAGTTGCTTAGAAAACCAAATGGGAAGAAGAAACTACTTTCACTATCTTATTCAAAATAGGCAAGATGCTTCAGAAAGAAATCCAGCCAGTAGCAGGAATCCATGTTCTACTTTCTAATGGCAAAATCGATTCTGTTTTCACAACTGACAAGGATGCCAGAAGATTTTGAAGTTGCCTCGTAAGACCCAAGACAACAGACTTTCCTAGTCATGAAACTGATCTTGCAGAAAAATGTTGTTTATTATTTTTTAGTGTTTATATTTTTAAATTTCGTTTTAAAGGAAATATATTCAAATAGCCAAACAGGAAGTACAGAAAAATATGAAATGACTTCATCTGCCATGTGGTATACATTGCCAGTTTCTTTACTGCTCTTTTAAAATAGCCTTCTAGTTTCTCCTGGCATACCCAGATAAATTTAAATCTGGATTTTTAGCATCCTCCTCCTCCTCCTTTTTATGAAAAGTATTTGTTCAGTGTTCCGCACTTTGTTTTTCCTCCCCACTCTTGATAACAGGTTTAGTTTATTTTCCTATATGAATACTTAGAGCCCTTTTATTAAAAAATTTTTGTTCAATCATATATATATATATATATACATATATATATATACATATATATATATATATGTATATATATCTGTCTCCATCCAATAATTAATTTAATCATTCAGTTAATTCCTGGACTCCTAGTTGTATCCAGTTTTTTGCTACTGTATAAGGCTGAGATAAATAATTTTCATAGTGTAACACCATAAGGACCACTGGCCCTCTCACATCCCAGCAAATAGAAACGTGGTCAAAGTTTTAGATTTCTTCAGTATAATGTAATGGTGAGTGACAGTGTCTTTATGGTATATTAATGCACATCTCACTTCAAGTGACACTCATCTTAATTCTTATGGTTAGTGCCATTCTTCCCTCTCTCCCCTCCCCTCTCCCACTCCCCCTCCCCTCTCCCACTCCCCCTCCCCTCTCCCACTCCTCCTCCCCTCCACATCCTCTTTTATTAAAAATGAGTTCTCTGTTCATATCCTTTGCTAATTTTCCTAAGTAGATTTTTTTTTTAATCATTTGAATGCCTGCAGACATCAGCCCACAAGCTTCCTGTTACAGTGCTTTTATTCCTACAATTGGCTGCCATCCTATAAAACTAGCCTTTCAGGTAGCTGGAGTAATCAAGTGAACTCATTTGGGGCGGTAAGGTAGATCCATCCACTGGATGTTTGTTCATCAAACACTGTAGTCAAATTCCATTTGAATCAGATCCCAGAGCCCACAGGATAAAAATCAACTTCAAAACTCAGCTTGGGCCACTCCTTCTTCCTCCCTCTCTCTCTCTCTCTCTGTATATGTGTGGGTATACACACTTGCACAAACCTTCTTCTGTCACAGGTCTCCCTTGAGCTAGTTGTTCTTCCTGTTCTCTGCACACATTTGCTTTGCCTGGAATGTTCAGGGTTGCCCAGCAAACTCGCGTGTACTGATTGTCTTATCAGTAGCTGTGTTGTGATCTATATTCAGATGATGTGGACTGCATCCCAGCTCCTTTACTTCCAGGCTTCTTCAGGTTACATTGAATCTGCTCTTTAACTCCCTGAGCTCTGGTCACCGGCCCAGTAACATGGGAGCAGAATTGCACAGTAGCCAGGAGTGTGGATTTTAGAGCAAGAGACATCAGGATTGGAATCCCTGTTCTTGTTCCTGTGAGTGAGTGCATTGGGAAAATTACTTAAAATTACTTAATGATTCTGAGCCTCATTATCACATTTGTAAAGTAGAAACAATTCTCTGTGGATCTCTCTCAGTTCTGCCTGTCTTATGAACAAAGAAATTCAGCTTCTGTTCCAGACTATCCTTTTAAGGATATTTATATAGCAAACTTCAGGGAAAATAGAGGTAAAGCTGTTCCTGTGGAGCTGAGGGCAATTTGCTTTCCATTCAGGGTAATACAAACAATGTCCATGTTGAAGATCAGTCAGGTTTTCATGCAGGCCCCTTTAAAATGTTGGGGTTTTCTAAACTCAGTATTCCTCACTTATAAAACAACCCACAGCATGTCTAACATCCATTTGTCCCTCCTTCCATTGTCCTGTGGGAATTGGAGGTTGGGAAGCCAGCACATATGGTATGACTCCAAATGTAAATACTCTTCTTTGTCTCTGCCCCAGCAATTGCCTATTTTCTTTCAGCATCCATGAAAGTGTCTAGGGTAACTTAGAGCTCTCAAATACAGGGATGTCTCAGTGACTTTATTTCTTAACACTTTGCTTTATAGATTTGTTGTCATAATGTAAAGGCCCATAAGACAGTGCCTTTGCTTGGAGCATGGTAGTTATACAAGAAGTAGAGCCGGAACCACCTGTTGTTCCTATTTGTATCTTAATGTGTTGGAAAATCTGCTGGAGATTAATAAGTGCACAAGCATGAGTTCCTGGCACAAAGTATGTTCTCCAGAGGGAGATTCTTCCTTCACAATCATTGATCTTATCATCTTAGGGAAGCTGTGATGGAAGGGACACAGGACCCTTGTGAAGGCAGATTAAGTTCTCAGTTGGCTTTCTAGAATGCAGTTAAGGGAAGGAAGTCCACAGTGAGAGACATGGGGCTCCTGTGTGCATGTAGTTACTTTGATCCATCCACCCAACTCATATCCAAGGCCACAATGAATTCAGCCAGCAAAGTGGAATGTTGCCAAATTAGAGACACAATTTGGTGTTGTGTTCTAATTCCATTCAAGTGCATCTCTTTGGGAGAGGTAGATACAGTCTTTTAGCCTAAAGCATTCCTTAAAGAATGTGCTTAGAGGCATTGGAACTCTGGTTCTTCAGCTAGTCTCCAAACAGCCACACATCTCTCAGGAGGAAATCCTTTGTGACCAGATATCCCCCAATCATATTTCTTTTTGCATGCTCCCCAGAATTCCAGCCTTCACTGACAATGTCTCCATGTGTCCTCTGCAGGTTGGGCTCTTGCTAGGCTTGGTCCCCAGGCTGGTGCTATTGGGAGGTGCTAGAGCCTTTAGGACATGAGGCCCAGTGGGAGGTCCTTAGGTCACTGTGGTGTGCCTTTGAAGGGCCCTTGGGACTTCATCCTTTTTATCTCTCTCTGTTGCTCCATCACATGCTCCCCCCCATTGATATCTGGAATTCCCTTCAGAGACCCACATGCTTCTAGCATTGCCAAGTGACACCCCCTTCAGAGACCCTAAGCAATAGGTCCAACCAGAGCCAAAATAAACCATTTCTCTCCACAAGTTAACTACCTCAGGTATTTTGTTGTGGCTAGGGAAAGCTAACATAGCATTCCACCTGTAACTTTTGCAGCTTATTTGTCACTCATGTTGTACAGTCCAGTGTGGACAAGACAATAGTGGGTTCTGGGGCTGCCACAGTGATCAAAGTACCTGGACTCCATTCAGTCCTCCAAGAACCCTTTTTTCTGTTAGTTAGTGCTGCCATTTGTAGAGCCTCCTTCCTTATCTGTGTGAATTCAGCAGGCAGATGATGCAAAGGCATGGCATTCATGCTAAAACTTTTACAGCTCAGACTTGAAAACACGGTCCAGCTGGGTGGCTCAGGGAGTCCCTAGTTGCTTTCTGCTCCATAGGAAAGGAGGAGGGAAAACTTAGGATATCCAGGAGAGGCACCTCCCCAGGAGCAACTTAGATCAGGAGTATAGATCCTAGAGTTACACTGCCTGCATTTCCTCCTGCTTCCGATGCTCCCAGCTGGGGTTCTTGGCTTTAGGTGCTCAGCCTCTCTGTGCTATGATCTTGTAACTTGTAAAATGTGGGTAATGGCAGTAAAGCAGTTTGATAAATCATATGATTGATGCAGTCCCTATCAGCAGCATTTAGTATAGGACCCAATGAGTTCATTGTAAGCACATTGCTACTGTTAAATTAGGATTGTGGCTGCGTCTTGCAACTATAAGGAAAGATGTGAAGGAATGAGAATTTTAAATAAGTGGGGCCCAAATAGTGTTGTGTAGCTCATTGATATCATTGTTCCCATGTCCACCTCACTGCGAAATTTCATCTTGTTCTCTGCTAGCTGGCATTGTAGCACCCTACCATCTCTTCCCTTTACCATACAGTATCAGGTTTGTTGCATGCCAGTCTCCTAACCCTGAGGCTGATTGTGGTAGATGTCTGTTTTGAATTTTAACTCAAATTTTACCAACAGTGGTATTATTTTTCTCTCTTGTAAGACGATGTGTTCAACTGAACTTTTTTTCCTTAAATTCCCTTTTGGTTCTAACTAGCTACCTTTTAATGGTACATGAAAACATTATGACTTCCTGAATTCTAGGTCTTGGCATTTGGCGGTGAAATCTTGACTTGGCAAATATTTTCACTTGCTAGCATTTAAATGTTCAAGGCAGATGCTTACAATTAAGGAGCAAAATCATTACTTATAACAGTGGAACAGCTAGCAGCACCTCAAGTCATTACTCTGCTTACTTTCTCTTTTGTGTGCCTCTGCCATCTGTGCAGCCACCTCAGCGTGAGCCAGAAACCACTCGTCCACGTATTTAAGATACCCCCGTATGAAGGACCAGAGGCATTGTTAATGTTAGGAAAATGTATTTCTATGAAATGCTGAGAAGGGAACCAGCGTTTTGGGTGATTAATGTAAATTAACCTGTTCATTTGGGCTGCTATAACAAAATACCATAAAAGAACAGAAAATTATTTCTCATGGTACTGTAGATTAGGGAACCCAAGATGAAGATGCTGGCAGATTCTGTGTCTGGCAAAGATGGGGCTCAGATACTAGGTCCTGCATCCTCACTTGGCAGACAAGACAAGGTGGCTTTCTGGGGCCTCCTTTCTAAGGGCACTAAGCCCATCCATGAGGGCTTTGTCCTCCTAGGTCAATCACCCCCCAAGCCTCCACCTTCTAATATCATGTTGGTGATTAGGATTCAACATGTAGATTTTGGCAGGATATGCATATTTAGATCATAGCATCCTCTTATGTTTTAATTACTTCCTCCTCAGTAAGGGGAGATTTGAGAGGCCCACTGCTCATTATAGAGATCCAACACAGTGCTGCATGCATACTGTCCAATAAAAGACGTGGTGTTGCTGTAAACTGAGTCGCTGTCCCTCCTGCTGTCAATAACTAATTCTGGTATTAATGTATATTCACTGATGGTCTGTTTTATGCCAGGCATTGCCCTAGGTAACCAGGACTTAATTGATAAACTCAAACATGGTCCCTGCCCACAACTTACCACTTCGTAGGGGGGACAGATGTTGATCTAATATTCTTTCTAACATCCAGTGTGAAACTACATCTGTGACAATTGAAGATATTGTGAGTCCATCATGAGGGGATTTCACCTAAGTGGAAGATACGGAGTGACTGACCTTATAGAAGTGACCCAGGAGCTGAGGGGTGCAGGAGCTGGCCTGGGTAAGGGGAAGGGCACAGTCCATCAGAGGGAGCAGAATATTCCCCCTGCTAGGGGGCCACCTTTGAAGAAAGCCGAGAGGATTGTGGCATATGGCATAAAGCAGAAATTAAAAACACAGAAGGTCTTCTAGGCCACACAGGAAATTATGGGCTTTAGTGATTTTTTTTTTTTTTTGGAACCAGGAATTTAACTCAGGAGTGTTTAACCACTGAGCCTTATCCCCAGGTCCTTTTTATTTTGAGACAGGGTCTCACTAAGTTGTAGAGGCTAGTCTTGAATTTGTGATCCTTTTGCCTCAGCCTTCCGAGTCACTGGGATTACAGTCATGTATTATCATGCCAAGCTGGAATTATGGGTTTTACCCATATGACAATGAAAAGCCACTTAAGAGATTTTAAGCAGGGAAGAGTGGGATTTTTGTGATTAGGTCAGGTTGGCCTTTTTTGAAAACATCATTCTGTCTAGTGGGTAGAATTGAGAGGCTGTGTGTGAACCAGAGTAGGGACTCTTAGTTCTAAAAGTCTAGAAGAGTCTTCTAAGAGAAATAAAAGAACTGTCTCTGGAGGATACAGGTAGGTGAGTAGAAATGTAGCCAGCTATTATAGGCACTTAAAGGACTTGGGTTAGATACAGAAGATGGGGAAGAGAAAATGCTGAGGCTCATTAAGGGTCCAGTTTTCTAAATTGCACTTTCACTCTTCAGAGAGAGAGTGCTGAGCCTGAGAAGCAACATTCTGAAGTAGTATTGTAGTTCAATTATATTTCCAAATTAATATTAATTTAAAATTATAGTTGGAATAGCAAAATGTGCCAAAGCACCGACAAAACAACAACAAGCAAAGACATCATCATGTATCCATCACCTCTTCTGTTTTGAGTGCTTTTAATTTATCTTGGTGCATCCTTCTGATGAACTCTATGGCAGGCGTCCTTGGGGATAAATTCTGAAAGATGGAATGACTGGCCTAAGAGTATATAATGACTTTTAAAATATGTGTTTGGTCATAGGTTTGAGGAAAAAGCAAAATCTGCTGCATGTTTCCAGCACAAAATACTCCCTTGGCATACCTACTGTGTGTTGGTATTATGAGAGGCAGTATAGGATTCTTGTCCTCAGGGAATTGACAGCAATTGCTCAGGAAGATGCTGATTATTCTTCTGTAGTAGAGGATCAAACAATATGCCCTGGGTCTGTGGAGATGTACTGTGAGACTGACAGAGCCTGAGCAGGTCAGAGAATGAGGTCCACTTCAGCCAACATTAATGATATGTAAAGGGGCACATGCTGCCTCCATGGGATGGACAGATACATTAAAAGGAGATGGAGGGGGAGAAGAGAGGGAGAGGAAAGAGACTGAGTAAAGACCTGCCAGGGCTCCTGGAATGCTTTGCCATCTTCAGAAACCTGTTTGCCCATGAAAACAGTAACCAAAAACCAAATTAAATATATCTTAAAATAGTGAAAAAATCCTAAGCTCATTAACCATCCTTAAATAACTTAATTAGTATTATTAAAAATAATTCTGAAGAGTGGCATGAATATGTAAATCTCCTTTTTGTTCCTTTATACCAACTATTTCTAAATTAGGCTGCTCTTTTTATATCTGAACTTAACCCCAGAGGGCCATAAAGTTGAGGGATGACAGAGTGGATCCTTAGAATACTAGGATCAATATTTAATGATTAACATTTTAAACCTCTTTGAGTTCTTTTTTTTTTTTTAATTGTTGTTTTGTTTTTATCCTCCTTTCTTTTCTATGGGGAGTAGGTGGAGAAGGTAGCATTAAAATTAGCATAAACTTGTAAGTTAGCAAAGATGTTTTAACAGATGCATTAAAATATGTGGAAGAAACTGACCATAGTAATTGTCCTCATAGAAGCAGAGATGGGAGGAGGTTAATTTTTCATGGTATACAGATATGCAACCTTGAAATTTTAAATGTGTCACTAAGTATATATTTTAAAGTCAATAGTTTTTGTGGCCTGAAAGGCATCAACTTGTAAAAAGCTTATAAACTTAGATACTTAAAACCCAAGCCTGAGTTTCTCATCCATACAGTTCTGGGATATTTCTTCCCTTGTAGAATTCTTAATGAAGATTAGAGATAGAATGTATTTAATACCTGGCATAAAGTGGATGTTCAATAATAACTGTATTACTGGGAGATAAAAGCCCCCCCCCCAAGACTATGATGAAATAAAAATTTCTGGATAAGTTAAAACTCAAGAAATGTTGCAAGTGAAAATACTGACCCAGTGTTCAGAACTCAAGCTCATTAACCAAAATTAAATAATATAAATAATATGTTACAACTTATCCAGAAAATAAATCCTCCTTTGCAACCCAATAATTATTGTTCAATATGAGTTTAGATACATGTAAAAAGGAAAATTACCTCCAACACAGCTTAAACTCATGAGGTATCAGTGACCATTAAAGTTGGTTCTAAGACTAAAGAATTGATAATTACAAAGCATAGTTCATGAGTGAAATCTCAGCTATATTGAATCTGTATTCCAATTTTCATGATTTAATACATAAAGATGGCCTTCAACAAAAATAATAGAATAAAGGGATCTTATATTTTAGCAGATTGTATTGCCTAAATGTTATTGACATAGTCTAGGCATTAAGCCATTATCATTCTTAAGCTCTGGATTAAGAAATTAATTATAAGGCTTTAATAGCTAAATCCTACCTGTCAAGTCTTATGAATATTGTAATGCTATCTATAAGGCTGAATAATTTTTGAACTGTTGACATGATAACTGTTTTGTAAAAAAAAATATATATATATATATATATATATATATATATATATATATATATATATATATAAAATTGTAGTCAATCTTTGAAACAGTTCTCAAGGATTGTGTTCATATATGTCTGCTTAGAGTGGGGAAGGTTGTCATTAGAAGTGTGACTGGGTGGCTAATTTTGCCTTGAGAAGATGTCAGTTAACCCTAATAGAATTATTGTGGTGCTGATTTTATTTAATCAAACATCACAATATAATTGAGCTCTGAAGAAATGGCTTATTATAGAAATGTGCAGTTTGGCAAGAAAGATCGGAGAGTACATTTTAGTAATGCCCATATATCAGCAGGTTTTTTTTTTTTTTTTCCATGAAAATGAGCAATTCCCAAGGGCTGAGGGCATCAATAGGATGTGTGGCCCTTAAAGAGCTGCTTGACTTCTCATCTGAGTTAAAGGCCAGAGTAGTGAAGTATGAGAAAGATTGAAGGTGCAAAAAACTGCTTCTCATTTATCACCTATCAGGGTCTGAGAAAGGACAGAAGCCAAGTTGTGTACTTTGCATTTATTTTCAGACATATCATCTACTATAACTGCCTTCAAGTGCCTCCAGAAGCATCTTTACAAGTACGATTTCGCTCACTTTCTCTCACCTCTGTATGCACATAACCTCTGTATGCACATAAATCTTTGCATACAGATGTGCCAATCCCATTCCTGACCAATTAAATCAGTACCCCTCTGGGGGGACCTGAACAAGTCTTTGAACCTGTATCTTATGCATGTTCTGAGCAGAGGACCACTTTTTTAAGCCAGCAGTCCTCAGAATTCTTTCTCAATGCCACTGCAAAGGTGAGTGAACACAGAGGATTAGATTATTAAATCTGATTTGCACAGCTCCCTGATCTTATCCTGCATATTGGTGCTCTAGGGGAGCCATAGCAAGATGCCACAGGCTGGGTGAGTTAGGCAGCAGAGGTTTCTCACAGTTTTTGAGCCTAGATATCTGAGAATGAGATGACACTCAGGGTGGTGGTTTCTGGTGAAGACTCTGAGTTTGCAAATGACCATGTCCTTGCTGTATCCTTAGCTGGCCTTCACACCGTGCACATGTGTCCTCATGTGTCTTCCTCATCTTATAAAGGACACCACTTCTATTGTATTAGGCCCAATTCTTACGACCTCCGCCTTTTTTTTTTCCCCCTTAATCTCCATAAAAGCCCTGTCTCACATTGGCTGGTAGGGCTTCAGTGTGACCTGAGGGAGGACACAGTTTAGTACATAACTCCCTGTCAGGCTGTGCCCTTGACTCCAGAGCTAAAAAACATTGTGAGACATAAGTGAGGTAGGCAGAGATATGGAAGTACCAGTCTCACCCCAGGTCTTTGTTTAATTTCTTGGCTTCAGGCCACACTTTAACCCAAGATAATATGTTAGGGTGTGTGAGTCCTATATGTGTCTATAAAGATATATATCAGACAATGAAGTTAGACCAAGAAAACTCTCTTCTTTCTTTTTAGAAGATACTCTCACATACTCCCTTCATATCCCATAATGTTAAAGAGCTGGGATCTTGGCCGGGGGGGGGGGGGGGGGGGGGGGACTGAGGCATCAACAGAGACCTCAGTGTCAAACTCCAATTCTTGCCATCAAGTCAAAAAGATTTCAGACATGTTGCTTAGAGTAACAGGCATGAGTTTATTGGAAGAGATGGAAAAGGGGATACTCTAAAGGAAGAGAGTGGGTCCTCCTAGCAGAGGGACAGTGTATCTCTCCTGCCCTCCAGTTTTATTGGGAGTCCTGGGGAAGTTTTCAAGGCATTCCTCCCAGGTCACCCTCTTGACTTTGACTGACAATAGGGTTAGACATTTGAGTCCCCACTGCCATTGCAACTCTAGGTCACCTTTGGCTCATGCTGAAGTGGTCTGATTGGAACCTGTACTTATGGATTTTATGGTTATAAGGAATTATCTTTATATCCCTGAGCTGTGGGATCTGGTCTGTGTAAGGGTCACAAAAGTCCCCCACTTTAGGCAACTTGTATTCTTATCAACATTTCAGAGCCTGTATTTCTCCTGCCAAGAACAGATAGTTTGCTGAGAAATGTTACATATCCTATTGACTTTAGCCCAGCAGGGCTTCAGGTGAATTGCTTCCCCCCCATCCCCCAATATGTGGAAGTCAGCACAGTGGGCCAAGTATATAGAATTATTCCCTTAACCTTGTGTTCCCACCACTCACAACTGTCTGTCCCCTATCAAGGAGAATGAAGTATAGGTCTGTAAAGACGGTATCCTTCCCAAGGGCACATGGGGCAGTCCTTATCTGATCTTGTTGTCCCCCTCACCACTAACCTCTGGACACACTCTCTGACTTTTGTTCCCCTATCACTTTGCTGTTAAAGTTTGGTCCCCACATCAGCAACATTACCTGGTCTTTTAGTCAGCTTTTTTGTTTATGTGACCGTAAGATATGACAAGAATGATTTTAAGGAGGAAGAGTATTTTGGGGTTCACGGTTTCATAGATATTGGTTCATAGACAGTTGACTCCATTCCTTGATGTCTGAGGTGAGGCGCAGAACATTATGGTGGAAGAGTGTGGCAGAAGAAAGCAGCTGGGAATGTGGTACCATGAATCAGAGTTCTCCTCTCCCCATGGACAAAATATAAACTTCAAAGGCATGCCCCCAATGATCTACGTCCTCTACCTGCCTACAGTTACCACCCACTTAGTCTGTGTCAGGGGATTAATGCACAGATCACTTTGGGGATCTCATAATCCAATCATTTCACCTCTAAATCTTCTTGCATTGTCTCACAAATGAGTTTTGGGAGACACTTAATCTCTAAACCATAACACCTGGACAGGGCAGAACCTGAAGCCCACCCTAGGCCAACTGAATCTTCATTTGCATCTCTACAAGATTTGCAATGGGTTTGTTTCCATGTTTGTGTAAAAATAACTACCCAAATACACCAATCCTTGCCTGCCTCAGGGTCTTTGCACTCCTGTTCATTCCCGTACTTACATCCTCACCTTTCAGGTCACAGCATAAAAATCACTTCTTATACCTCTGTTAACTTCTATCTAAAACAATTCCCTTCATATTATATTTTCTATTAGAATATTATTTATTTACTGCTTAAAATTTGTTACAATTCATGTGTGTTTTTTTTTCCTCCAGTTTGTTATGCAGTACTTTCTTCCTTGTCCACAATTTTGTTTTTTGTAGCTTCAATGACCTGAGGTCAACCTCAATTAGAAAATACTAATATTTGAATCGACACATTGTTATAGCTGTGGCATTTTATTAATATTGTTATACTGTTATTGTTAATTTCTTACTGTGCCTAGTTTATAAATTTATAATTCTTTACTGTGCCTAATTTATAAGTTTATAAATTAAACTTGATTATAGAAATGTATTGGAAAAATATAGTGTACGCAGGATTCAGTACTATTTGCAGTTTGGGGCATCTGCTGGGTATCTTGGGATATGCCCCTTGAAGGTGCCCTGGCTCTCTGTCCAACTCAAAGCTCCTGGAGGTCAGGCATCCAACTTGTTCAGTAATTAAACGTACCTTAGCTAGTATCACACAGCACATACTGAGTGGCTAAAAAAGTAGCCATTGAATGAATGATGAACAAATGGTTTTCTATATCTTTTCCCTGCCTGTATCTGGGTCTGCAGCCTCTCTCTCTCCCTCCGTATACTCTATATCAGCTCAACTAAAACTACTCATTGACCTTCCTCCTCCCAATTAGGTTACACTTATAAGTTGAATTACATTTAAATTTGTGAGAGGTACCTGCAAATTTCCACTATGACACTAAAATCCTAGGGTGAGATAGGAAGCAGGTGTTTCTTATATCTGTATTTTCAGATATAAGAAATATATCTGAAAATATATTTTAATATCATGCATGGAATATAGAACTGCTCAGTGAAGGATCTTTGAATTAGGAGACAGGAGAAATATAAGATGGTGTTAAAAGGATGGCAGACTGGCCACTAGTGTCTACTTCAAAATTTTGGCAAGAAAGATTCTTCCAGGACACTCAAAGTCGCCAAAGCTCTCTTTGTGGTTTTCTTGATGAGAACATAATTTTAATATATATCTGTTTTATCCTCCATTTCTGCAATGATAATCTGAATCAAATAAACACTTCATTTATCTCACTTTCTCAAGCTGACCTAAGTCCTCAATGCAAAAATAAGCAAAAGTACATCTTTGGTTCTCCCTTGCCTTTGGGGACAGACAAATTTGTGTGATTGTCATCTGTTTTTATATTCACATGTAGAAGTAAACATCAACACCATCACACACATATCCCAATGACACCTGCAATGTTCCTCAAATCACCAGGCAGGATTCTGGTGGTAGGAATTCACTTGCTCAGATGTGGTTTGAGAGTACCAAAAGGCCTTTTACCAAAAAATCTCATTTTTGCATCCTCTGAGTTAGAATTGAGCCTGAAATCCCAATTATTTTAGCTGTTCTCTGGCATTAACTTTTAGAGAACTGACTGCTTTTTAAATTTAATTTTTTATTGATTTTATTTTTTAAAATACACGACAGCAGTGGAATGCATTACAATTCTTATTACACTCATAGAGCACAGTTTTTATATATCTTTGTATAAAGTATGTTCATGCCAATTCATGTCTTTATACATGTACATGTTTGTTTTTTTTTTTTTTTTTTTTTTTGCTTTACAATTCTTATTGCACATATATACCACACTTTTTTCACATCTCTGTTTGTATAAAAAGTAGGTAGACGTCTAATTTGTATCTTCATAAATGTACTTTGGATAATGATGTCCATCACATTCCACCATCCTTGCTAATGCCCTGCCTCCTCCCTTTCCCTTCCTCCCCTCTTCCCTATCTAGAATTCATCTATTCGTCCCATGTTCCCCCTCCTTACCCCACTATGAGTCAGCCTCCTTATATCAGGGAAAATATTCAGCATTTGTTTTTTGGGGATTGGCTTACTTCACTTAGCATTATCTTCTCCAACGCCATCCATTTACCTGAAAATGCCATGATTTGATTCTCTTTTATTGCTGAGTAAAATTTCATTGTGTATATATGCCACATTTTTTTAATCCATTTATCCACTGAAGGGCATCTAGGTTTGGCTCAACAGTTCAGCTATTGTGAATTGTGCTGCTATAAACATTGATGTCGCTTTGTCTCTGTAGTATGCTGTCTTTAAGTCCTTTGGGTATAGTCCAAAGAGCGGGATAGCTGGGTCAAATGGTGGTTCCATTCCTAGAATTCCAAGGAATCTCCATATTGCTTTCCCATATTGGCTACACCAATTTGCAGTCTAACCAGCAATATATGAGTGTACCTTTTTGCCCAAATCCTCGCCAACATTTATTGTTGTTTGTCTTCATAATAGCTGCCATTCTGAGTGGAGTGAGATTTTAGAATAGTTTTGATTTGCATTTCTCTACTAGAAATTATGAGCATTTTTTCATATATTTGTTGATTGATTGATTCTATATCCTCTTCTGAGAAGTGTCTGTTTAGGTCCTTGACCCATTTGTTGATTGATTGGGTTATTTATTTTTTGGTGCTCAGCTTTTTGAGTTCTTTTTATACCCTAGAGATTAGTGCTCTATCTGATGTGTGAGGGGTAAAGATTTGTTCTCAGGATAAAGGCTCTCTATTCACCTCACAGATTGTTTCTTTTGCTGAGAAGGAAACTTTTTAGTTTGATTCCATCCCGTTTATGAATTCTTGGTTTTAATTCTTGCACTATAGGACTCTTACTAAGGAAGTTGGGGCCTAATCCCACATGATGAAGATTAGGGCCTACTTGTTCTTCTATTAGACACAGAGTCTCTGGTTTAAGTCCTATGTCCTTGGTCCATTTTGAGTTAAGTTTTGTGCATGGTGAAAGGGGTTTAATTTCATTTTGTTGCATATGTATTTCCAGTTTTCCCATCATCATTTGTTGAAGAGGCTGTCTTTTCTCCAGTGCATGTTTTTGGCACCTTTGTCTAATAAGGTAGTTTTAATTTTGTGGGTTAGTCTCTGTGTCCTCTATTCTATACCACTGGTCTACCAGTCTGTTTGGTTGCCAATACCATGCTGTTTTTGTTACTATTGCTCTTTAGTATAGTTTAAGGTCTGGTATAGCAATGCCACCTGCTTCACTCTTCCTGCTAAGGATTGCTTTAGCTATTCTGGGTCTCTTATTTTTCCACATGAATTTCATGACTGCTTTTTCTATTTCTATAATGAATGCCATTGGGCTTTTGATCGGAATTGCATAAGATCTGTTTAGTGCTTTTGGTAGAATGCTCATTTTGATAATATTAATTCTGCCTATCCAAGAGTAAGGTAGATCTTTCCATCTTCTAAGGTCTTCTTTTGATTTGTCTCTTTAGGGTTCTGTAATTTTCATTGTATAGATGTTTCACCTATTTCATTAAGTTGATTCCCAAGTATCTTATTATTATTATTTTTTAGGTTATTGTGAATGGGGCAGTTTTCCTCATTTCCTTCTGAGAGAATTTGTCACTGATATACAGAAATGCCTTTAATTTATGGGCGCTGATTTTATATCCTGCTACTTTGCTGAATTCATTCTACTTCGTTGAATTCATTTACGAGTTCTAGAAGTTTTCTGGTGGATCTCTTTGGGTCTTCTAGGTATAGAATCATATCATCAGAAATAGTGCTAATTTAAGTTGATCTTTTCCTATACACGTCCCTTTGATTTCTTTCATCTCTCTAATTGCTCTGGCCAGTGTTTCAAGAATTATGTTGAATAGAAGTGTTGAAAGAGGGCATCCCTATCTTGTTCCAATTTTTAGAGGGAATGACTTCAGTTTTTCTCTGTTTAGAATGATGTTGGCCTGAGGCTTAGCATAGATAGCCTTTATGATGTTGAGATATGTTCTTGTTATCCCTAGTTTTTCTAGTGTTTTGAACATAAAGGGTGCTGTATTTTGTCAGATGCTTTTTCTGCATCTATTGAGATGATCCTATGGTTCTTATCTTTAAGTCTATTGATGTGATGAATTACATTTATTGATTTCCATATGTTGAACCAACCTTGCATCCCTGGGATGAATTCCACTTGATCATGGTGCACAATCTTTTTTGATATGTTTTTGTATTTGATTGGACAGAATTTTATTGAGAATTTTTGCATCTATGTTCATTAGAGATATTGGTCTGAAGTTTTCTTTCTTTTGATGTGTCTTTGTCTGGTTTTGGAATGATATTGGCCTCATAGAATGAGTTAGGAAGTGCTCCCTCTTTTTCTATTTCCTGAAATAAATTGAAGAGTATTCGTATTAGTTCTTCTTTAAAGTTCTTTTAGAACTCTCTGTGTATCCATCTGGTCCTGGGCTTTTCTTGGTTGGTAAGATTCTGATGGCTTCTTCTATTTCCTTGCCTTGATATTGGTCTGTTTAAATTGTGTATATCTTCCTGACTGAATCTGGGCAAATCATATGACTGAAGAAATTTGTCAATGCCTTCAATGTCTTCTGTATTATTGGAGTATAAGATTTCAAAATAACTTCTAATTATCCTCTGTATTTCTATATGTCTGTTGTGATATTACCTTTTTCATTATGAATGCTAGTAATTTGAGTTCTCTCTCTCCTTCCTTCTCTTTGTTAGCATGGCTAAGGGTCTGTCAATTTTATTTATGTTTTTAAAGAACCAACTTTTAGTTTTGTCAATTTTTTCAATTATTTCTTTTGTTTCAATTTCATTGATTTCAGCTCTAATTTTAATTATTTCTTGCCTTAAATTGCTTTTGCTCCTGGTTTGTTCTTTTTCTAGGGCTTTTAGATGAGGTCATTTATTTGTTGACTTTTTGGGAAAACTCTGTGCAATGAATTTTCCTTAGTATTTCTTTCATAGTGTTCCAGAGATTTCCATATGTTGTGTCTATCTTCTCATTTACCTCTGTGAATTTTTTAATCTCCTCCTTTATGTCTTATGTGACCCATTGTTGATTCAGTAGTAGTTTTTATTTTTTATTTTGTCATTGATTTCCAATTTCATTTCATTATGATCTGATAAAATGCGTGGTAGTATCTGTACTTTTTTGTATTTGTTGAGCATTACTTTGTGGCATAGTATATGGTCTATTTTAGAGAAAGATACATATGCTGCTGAAAAGAAAGAGTATCTGCTTAATGCAGATTGATTGTGTTATTGAGGTCTACAGTTTTTTTTTATTCAACTTTTGTTTGAAAGATCTATCCAGTGGTGAGAGAGGTATGTTAAAGTCACCCAAGATTATTGTGTTGTGGTCAATTTGACTCTTGAACTCGAGAAGAGTTTGTTTGATGAACATAGCTGCACCATTGTTTGGGGCATATATATTTATAATTGTTATGTCTTTTTGGTGTATGTTTCCCTTGAGCAATATGTAATGTCCATCTTTATCCCTTTTGATTAACTTTGCCTTGAAGTCTACTTTATTTGATATGAATATGGAAGCGCCTGCTTGCTTCCGTAGTCCATATGAGTGGTATGATTTTTCCTAACCTTTCATCTTCAGTCTATGTATGGCTTTTCGTATCAGATGAGTCTCCTGAAGGCAGCATAGTGTCTCATCTTTTTTTTTCCTTAATCCAATCTTCTAGCCCATGTCTTTTTGATTGGTGAGTTTAAGCCATTAACATTTAGGGTTACTATTGAGATATGGTTTGTATTTCCAACCATATTTGTTTATTTTTATTATTTAACTTGGTTTTTTTCTTTGATTCGTTTTTCCTTTAGTGTACTACCTCCCTCTGCTGGTTTTCATTGTTTTTTTTTTTTTTTTCATTTCGTGTTCATGAAGTATTTTGCCAAGGATGTTTTGTAGTGCCGGTTTTCTAGCTATAAATTCTTTTAACACTTGTTTATCATGGAAGGTTTTTATTTCATCTTCAAATCTGAAGCTTAATTTTGCTGGATACAAGATTATCAGTTGACACCCATTATTTTTCATAGCTTGATATATGTTGTTCCAGGATCTTCTAGCTTTTAGAATCTATGTTGAAAAATCTGCCATTATCCTAATTGGTTTTCCCTTATATGTAATCTGATTACTTTCTCTGGTGGCTTTTAAAATGCTCTCCTTATTCTGTATGTTGGGCACTTTCTTTTTTTTTTTATTTTTTATTTATTTTTTTATTTTTATTTTTATTTATTTATTTTTTATTTATTTTGGGCACTTTCATTATAATGTTTCTTGGTATGGATCTGTTGTGATTTTGAATATTTGGTGTCCTGTAGACTTCTTGAATTTGGATTTCCGTTTCATTCTTCATGTCTGGAAAGTTTTCTGCTATGTTCTTTTCAAGATGATATATTTGATCTTCATTGTCTGATGTCCTATCTTCTAAGTGGTTTACTCTGTTGGTAATGCTCTTATTTGAGTTTTTAATTTGATTTATTATTTCTTTCATTTCAGGAATTTCTGGGTTTTTTTTGTTTGTTTGGGGTTTTTTTTGAACCTCTGTCTCCCTGTTGAGATGATCTTTTGCTTCTTGGATTTGTTTATGTAGCTCATTGTCGAAGTGATCTTTCACTGCTTGTATTTGTTCTCTTATGTCTTCTTTGAGGTCATAGAACATTTTATCCATGTATATCCTGAAATCTTCCTCTGTCATTTTTCTGTTGTAGCTGTCAATTCTTATAATGATATGTTGTCTTCATTTGTTTGTGGTACTGTCTTCCCTTGTCTATTCATGTTGCTCATGTGTCTGCCTTTCTAGTTCTGTGGATCTTGGTGTGTTAGAGTTTTTACCCTATAGATTTGTAGTGCTCTTGTAGGGTTCCAAAATCAATCCTTTGTGGGGAAGGACCTTGTTCGTAGATCCTAATATCAACAATACATCACCTATGAACAAATTGTTGTTATTAAGACATTTATAATTTAGTATGTATGCCCAGAAATGTTGGATTAAATTATTATTTAAAATATAATCAGTATTTTATGAAAAGGTTTACAGTTTCTGGTGGCGGACAATGAACTGGGGGTCAAGCGTAGGACGATATGTTGAGGAGAGAAGGTGTGAGGGTATATAGTTAATATATCTTAGGAACTGTGAAGGAGAAATCTAATTAAGAGGGTTAATAGCAGGAGAATACACAGGAAATAATTTGGGGTAGACAGTTATGTGTGAAGTCAGTAGAGTACATAAAACAAACACACATGTTTTTGGAAAAATGCAGGATGTTAAAATAGTATAATTTGGAGGGTGAAGGAAGAAGAAACAGAAAAAAGGGAAATAAAGAAAACAGAAAAAGAAAATAAAAGGGCTTATGCAATTGCTCTATATTATATTATTCAGGTGACTCATTCCTCAAAGTCCTATTTCATACAAAGTTCTTGTTTTTACACATGTTGGGTATGTGAGGGCTAGAGGATAGAAGAGTAGAAGAGAAAGGAGAAAAAATAATCATCTTAGATGTTCGTTTCTTTCTCTTTTCATCCAGTAGATGGGGTTGTCTTATCCAGTAGGAGTCTCTGCCCTCAGGACAGTGTAGGTAACCAGGGTGTGAAGACTGGACCTGGTTTGGAGCATCTGGAAGTGGGGACTGCCACCCACCAGTCCCAGCAGGGAATATCGCCCAACGGCTCTTTTTTTGTGACCACTCCTCTGACTTGAGCCCCCTGTATCATCTCCCTCTCCTACCTAGAGATTCACAAATCCTGATCTCTCTGTTATGCTCCGGACTTTAGTCCCTTCCCCTCTGTTATTTATCAGGTACCAACTGTGGGGGACCTCCCACCCCCACCTCTCACCAGGTGGGCGGTGCCCTGTTCACACTGCACTCCTGTCCAATGGAGAGCTGTTCTTGTGTTGGGTGGCCTCTGTGCTGAGTTAACACTATTGGGGAGGAGGGAGGAATTAGAAATTAGGTACCTGCTCAAATGAAGATTCTATCTGATAGCCTTGCCCACCACAAAATGGCGAGGAAGGTTTTCCAAGATGGAGTTGGTCTGCTTCCAGTGTCAGGGTGTCTGGTGATGTGGAGGGAGCTGGGCAATGGCTTGTGCTGTGGATAGGTATCATCCTTGTGACCTGTGTGGGAGTGGCACACAGTCTGGAGTTCTGCAGAGGTGCTGATAGGTGTTTCTGTTAAGCTGCTTGTGAGCTATGCGTGAGCTAGAACTGTGGGCTTTGGGTCCAGAATCGGGAGAATTACTCGAGCCTAGAGGCTCTGATTTCTGCACAGGTGGTCACAGTGCTGGTGATTTCTATGAAAATCCCCTTGCCCCTGGAGATCCGATCTGGAAACTGCCCCCACATAATATGGCCAGGATGTTGAACCAAGATGGCAGCAGTCTGCTTTCAGTGCCGGGGTATCTGGTGAGGTTGGGGGAGCCGGGTGATGGCTGTGCTGTGGGTAGGTAGCAGCTGAGTGACCTGTGTGGGAGTGGAGTGAAGTCTTGGCAGTCTGCAGATGTGTTGATAGGTCATTCTGCTAAGGTGCTCACCAAGTCTTTCAAGGGCTTTGGGTCCTGCTCCAAAACTGGGGCCCGGAGTCCTGTGTGGGGTCACGGCCTCCAGTCATACATGCTTTAAAAATATTTCTGTTGTATGCTCAGCGTATTAACAGGTAGTACTAACATCTCCCTATAGGATGCAGGTTGACTTTTAGTCTGGCCAGGTGATCACCAGTAAGAGAAACTTGGCCCAGTTTTGTTAACCTGAGTGGGGGAAGGGGTGTGTCTGTCTCAGGAACTGTAGGAACACAAGTGTGCTGACAATGACAAAAAGCAAAAACTTGTGAAACAATAGCTTTTCTTCCTCCTACAGTGATATAAAGTAGAGAAAAGAAATAAAAATACTGATTTTAATTCAGTACTGCTGACAGCAATCTTTATACATGCAGTTATATTTGATTCTCATATACATATGTAGGCATTATATCTGATTTTTTTTATATATGTGGTTCTATTTGATTTTACTGGTGAGGAAATGAAACTCATAGAAGTTAATTAACTTGCTTGAATGATCCTGCCAGCACTGAAAGTGAACAACTCAGTTCATGTCATCTGATTGTTCTGATCTGTTACATGCCCACCTGCACCTCAACCATGTTGTCCCAGCCCCCCCAAATGGAAAAGAACTGAAAAGTGACACTAGAATCCAATAGCTGTGTTAGTTAAGCACTGTCACGCTTTTCCACAGTGTTATTGGAGGAATCTGGATTCAGCAGGATGTTGAAATAATATTACAGGAAGGGAAAGAATGGTGTGTTCTGTCCTCAAGTGAATTAGACAGCACTGGATTAAATCAGGGAGGTATAGTCTGTCCTTAATAACAAAACATCTCAAGGCTTTTAATAAGCTAATATGTATCAGGGCTCCCCTGATGTGTCCATGTTGTGTAGGGTAGGTTCTCTTCTCTGGAGGAATTCTGCTGCAGGGCTGGTATTCATCACAGTGATATGCAAGATAACTACCCTAAGTAATCTGTGCAAAACAGTATCTACTCTCTAGTTTAAAAAAGGGAAGGCAGAGTTTCAGAGGCTTAGAAGCATAGAAATGAGAGAGAAACAGAATCCAAAGCTCTCCTATCTCAGATGGAAAAGTGGCTGATTAGGATTCTCCTCCACTCACCTGGTAGAGAGTATGACTCACCCCAGGTGAGTGGGTGAAAAGCAATTTGCAAGTTGTTTTCAGTGTGAAAACCTAAGAGGGATGGCTGAGCTGGTTAGAAAAGAAGATTTAGCATCAGTGATGTGAGGACTTCTATTGTTCTTGCTTGCATAGTTTGTCACACTTAAAGCAAGTCAGATTCTGAAGGCTCAAACAAAAAGGAATGTTCAAGGACGTAAAAGAAGGCTTTTATTTCCCCCTAAGGATTTATGCCTTTGTGTATTAATCCTGAAAGTTCTTCAGTGTGATAGAATCTGCCCCTGGCTCCAGATCACATTTTAGGCTCTGTAGAGGATTAGAAGGAATCAGATAGTGGCCCCCATTTTTAAGGTATAAGTAGAGGAAGGAGGAAAGTAGCAGATAAAATGCTAAGAGATTTCCAACAAGGGAGAGGCCATTTCTAGCTTGGAGATACCAGGGAAGAGTAGGGACATTTAAGCTGGTTGCTAAAGAATTAGGGAGAAATAATGACAACTGAAAGGATAAGTGTAGATAAAATAATGCAGTTGGGAACTTTTCTTTTTGGTATAGGGCTGGAGCCCTTCAGGAAACTGAGGCAGCATGAAAACACTCCTTCAAACCCTTATTTTTGTAACCAAGTCAGAAAAGTTTAAAACATGTCACTCAGAGTAGTGGGCATGAGTTCATTAGAGGTGATAGGAAAAGGGAAAGAGGGGACACTCTTAAGGGAGTGCTGAGAGCCACAGCCATGTCGGAATGGCCCCTGGCATTTTGCCAGAAGTAATGGTTGAGAGGTGACGCCAGCTAGCCATTAAGATTATGATAATTAAGCTAAGCTGTGTATACTTTTGAGTTCTCGAAGAGTTCCCATTGAGTTCCAGTTGAGCTCTCGCGGGGATTCCCGGAGAGTTCGTGTTGGTGGGTGGAATTCAGGTGGAGAGAGTTCCGGTTGGTGTGTACAGTGTGCCTGGAAGGGCCACATGGGTGGCGTGAGTTCGGAAATAAAGTTTGTTCCTGCTTGAGTGGCTCGTGATTTGTGCCCAGCCAGACTGCGGCAAGGGAGAGAAGGGGTCCTCTCAGGAAGGAGAGGGATGGCATGCCTCTTCTGCACTCCAGTTTTATTGGGAGTACCAGGAAAGTTTCCTGAGAGTCCCTCCCAGGTTAACCTCTGACTTTTGACTGACAGCAAGATGACATCAGATGTTCAAGTCCCTACCACCATGACAACTCTAGATCACTTGTCCCACGCTGGTTCTAATTGAATTCTCAACCATAAATTCTTGCAGATTCTATGGTTAGAATGAATTATCCTTATCTCCCTGAGTTTTGGGATCTAGCCTTTGAAGAGGGTCAGAAAAGTCTCCCCCTTCTGGGTAACTTGGGTTCCTCTTATTTCTTTATTTTGGCCTGCATTTCGCCTGCAGATAACAGGTGGTTTGCTGAGGAATGTGACAGCAAACTGTTGACTTAGTGGAGCAGGGCTGCAGATAAATGGCTTCTTGGAAAAGAAAGCATATGGGGGTCAGCACAGTGGGCCCAGTTTATAGAATTATTTCTTTAACCTCATGTTCTCGCCACTCATGTCTTTCTGTCCTGTCTCTTTCTTGAAAGGGAAGCTCAAGCAATGTCCTTTGCTAGCAGATTCATGGTAGGTAGAGGATGGTGTGGAAGATCAATGTTGAAGTGACTAGAATACTCCAATGCAATGTCTGCATTGGCTCTGTCTCAGGTAGTGGAGACTCATTCAGATTGTAACCAGTGTACAGTAGAATTCACACTTGCTTTCCAAGAAGGCTCTCTGGCAATTTGAGACACATAGTCAATGTGAGCCACTATTCTCAGATGTAGGAGTGACATTACAAGATAAATGTGGTCTCTTCCCTCATAACTTGCCTTTGAGTGAGAGGAGATGAATAAAGAAGTGATATCCACATATTTAATTTCAGGTAGTCCTTGCTCTGCAGACGAGTACAGAGTGAGAGACAAAGGGGGAGACAGAAGTCCTGAGGACTTTAGTGGATCAACATTACTGAGGACAGAAAGGAAGGGGATTCATGGAGAAGGCTGGGATGACTATACAGTGCTTATGTTCTGAGGGCAGCATCAAAGTGTGTGTGTTTGGGGGCGGTGTGTGTCAAAGATGACTGTGTTGTCCCTAATAATGATTTTAGTAGACAGAACTGTTTACTGTCTTAGACAGTGTAAGAAAATGTTATTTTCTTAATAAGTCTGGAAGATAATTATCACCATCTCTCTTTCATAGATGAAAAGAAGGATTTTCAGAGAGCTGAAATAATTTTCCCAAGATCACTCGGGTAGAATGTGACTCGTGTGCATCTGTTCCCAGCCCTCAAACTATGAAATCTTGAGTACAATAAGACAGGTTGGAAGGTATATGGAAAGATCTAGAAAAAGGGAAGGAAGATGACACATTCAGGTTTAGATTTACAGACTGAAATGCCACTGTGACATTTACTACTGGTAATATGTGGCTGGAAGAATTGGATCTCGAGGTGGGGAGAGAAGAGGACTGGAGAGTCCATCATAAAGGTAATTGCATGGGTCAAATGATCATAAGAACGATAAGATGTTTTAATTAAAATAATTTTTACTTAGGTAGCATCTCAGGCTCCACCATGGCTCCTTATACCTGTCATCTCATTTAGTCTTTGTAAAAATTAAGTTCAGAATGCTGAGACTGTATTGTCAATGTGCCTGTGGTCCTGCTGTCTGGAGGTGATGGATCTTGTCTCTAAACACAAGAAAGTGACTTTGAGCTCATGCTGTTTCTATTTTGAGGCATACCTAAGTTTACCAAAGTAGAAAGAATGTTCAGAGAACAGCCAGGGACATCATGAAGTCGAGTTCTATCCTTAGCTCCAGATGGCATGGCTTGTTTTCCTCCTGCTCCATGGTATGCTAATTGTGTTCATTTTCCCTCTACCTAGCAATTGAGTGCTCCCTATTTTATTTCCTTTCTTTCCAAAAGAAAATGTCAAGGACATGTTAACTGCAAACATTTCATTGTATAGGTAGGTAGTAAATGACCAAAAAGCAGAACTCATGATTATGGATCCTTCCGTCATTTAAAAAGAAAAAGTAATCAAATATATTTTAACAGGTATATAAAACTCGTGCATATTAACAAGATAATATGTGATATTTCAACAGATGTATACATTCACATTTACACATTGTGTTAGTGAACTTTTTTTCACTGTGACCAAATAGCAGACAAGAACGTCTTAGAAGAGGAAAAGTTTGTTTTGGTGTGGAGTTTCAGAGGTTTGGTCCATGGCTGGGCCCAAGGTGAGGGAGAACATCATGGTGGAAGGATGTAGCAGAGGAAAGCTTCCAATCTCATGGCAGCTGGAAAGAGAGATGGAAGGGGAAAGGGCCACAGGTAACATGCAGCCTTCCAGGGCATGGCCCCAGTGACCCACTTCCTCCAACCACACCCCATATTCCTACACTTAACCATCCATTAAACCCATTCGATTAAGATGAAGTAATTAGATTGTGGCTTTTATAAATGCATCACTTCACCTTTGAATATTCCTGCATTAACATAGGGGATTTGGGGGGGACACCTTATATCTAAACCATAATGTATATGTATCTCCTCAAACAGCTACCAATTTCCTGTGATTAAAACTCTCATAATCCTTGCTCCTAGCTTTTTTAAATGTGTAGAAGATTTCTGTTATATGGCACAGTAGCATATCAGAGATTCTTGCTACTATGTGATTGCATTTTGGTACCACTTGATCGAACTTGCTCTGTCCTTTCCTCCCCACTACTCTCTCCAGCTTCTGGCAATCACAGTTCTACTCTCAACTTCAAATTCTAACTGTAGAAAAGTTAATTCTCAAGGAGCAGTTCTGTCTGTTCTCTCCTTCATCACATCCTCTATCCACTGGTTTCAGCAATGCTATTGATGCCCTTTCCAGAGGTTGAGTTTGCATAGTAGATAAGTGGTGAATGCTGCGATCTCACCAAGCTTACACACTGGCCCAGGAGCTTGACTTTAATCAACTCACGTATTTGCATAATGAGAAGTTGTGTTAAGTGGTATGGAGAAGGATCTTTGCAAGTTTATAAAAGTGAGACCCAGTCTGGTGTGTCTGAGGACTTCCTGAGTAGCAATCTGGTGAGCTGAAGAGGTATGGAGCCACCACAGTTTCAGAAGCTTCACAGAATTGGGACAAGGTTAGGCAGGTGATGCCAGTTCTTGGTATCCCTACCCGATTATGCAGTGCCATCTAGTAGGTTGAAGAGCAGTAAAAGTCACTGAAAAGGTTAAGGTAAAAGAGTGACATAATTGGACAGGCACATTGAAGAGATCATTCTGGCTCTTGGGCTTAGGAGGTAGCCAGCAAGTTGAGGAAACTCTACAGAAAACTTTTTCAAAAGAGGATGTGAGAGCAAAGATGAAAAAAGAAGGTTCAGATCTCAAAGGCACTAATATTATGTCTGCAAATAAAACAGTATCCAGTGCTCAGTAGTTTTTGGATGAAATAATAAAAGTGGATGCATGAAATAAAACTGAAGAATTGTTGGTCATTTATATCTGGGGAAAGCTAAAGGGAGGGGAGATGTCAAAGATGGGCCTAACTGTTTCATAGATAGATAAGGCTTTGGTGCACTGGGAATTTGAATTTTTGTTTTGTTTGATTCAAGTCAGCTGACTTTTTTTCTGTGACAGACCAGCTAGGAGCTAGTAAATATTTTAGGATTTTCAGGTTGTATATTCCCAACTGCTCAGTTCTAGTATTGTTAGCACAAATGTAGCTGTAGATAATGTGGAGTGTGGTGTTCTAATAAAATATTATGTCCAGAACAGGTAGTGGGCAGGACTTGATCCATAGGCTCTAGTTTGCCAGCCCTAGTGTGAACCACAAATCCAATATTGAACAAGTTGAATTTCGGGTATTTCTGAAGAATCCGTGTGAATTATATTTACCTAATTACATTATCTTTACATTCAGTCTTTAAAAACCTTATTTTATTAAAAAAATTTGTAGTTATAAACAGCATACCCTTATTTTGTTTATTTTATTTTAGTATTTAAAAAATATTTTTAGTTATGGATGACACAATACCTTTATTTATTTGTTTTATGTAGTGCTGGGTTTGAACCCAGTGCCTCATATGTGTGAGGCAAGTGCTGTATCACTGAGCCACAATTCCAACCTAAAAAACCTTATTTTCAATAATATTTAGCAAATTAGAATATGATTCAATATCCATCTTTGAGTTCTCTTTTAGGGAACTCTGTCTCCAGAAGAGGAATAACTAAGAAATCAAGGGTAGTCAGCATGTTAAAAAAAAAATTAAGAAATTACTCCTCTGTCAGCAGTACTGTCTCACCCAGAGCTAATACAACAGGCACACTCTGTTAGCATTTGTTTAGTCAATTTTCTGAGCTAGTAATACTTAGTGAAGCTATTAGGAAAGGTTTATTTTGCCTCAT
Organism: Marmota flaviventris; assembly: GCF_047511675.1. NCBI lineage: Eukaryota > Metazoa > Chordata > Mammalia > Rodentia > Sciuridae > Marmota > Marmota flaviventris. The sequence continues at coordinate 12,707,175 of NC_092517.1, forward strand.
GGTTCTGGTCTCAGGTCAAGGAGTCGTGTATGGTGTTGACATTCTTGTTGGCAGAGTCACAAGACAGCCCTGTGCATCATGACTTGATGAGAGACAGGAAAGACAGGAACCAAACTAAATGAATTTTACAGTAGATCCACTCTAGAGATATCCTGCTACCCCTCTGATCCTTAACCTCATAACCCATTAATCCTAGGAATGAATTAATCGATTTTTAACAAAAGAGCCCAAATAACTCTGTAAGGGTCCTGCATTGGAGGTTAAATTTGAACAAGAGTTTTGGAGGGAACAAACCATATTTAAGCCACAGCACCATAAAAGTTATAAAAAGTCTAGAGATTCCACATAAGACTGTCCTGATTTCTTCTGAAAAGGAAAAACAGATGTATAAAGGAAGTTGTGAAACCAAGTAAAACTGGCCCCTTTTATTTTGGGTGTAGAAAGCTTTCATAGAAGACTTACAATGATTCATGGGTGCCAATTCTTCAGTTAGTCTAGGAGCTTTGAATTCTGCAGGTATAAAATGAGGATGCACCTTGTTATTGAGGAGATGGAAACACAGATGGCTTATATGTTCTTGATGTATAATTTAGTAGGATTGTATTTCTTTTACCTTGGATGCTTTAGGAGGAAGGGGTGGGTCTTACCCCCACATACTTTATTTGTTTACTTCTGTGCCCAGTTTCTGAAGGCATTTTAAGTTGTTTGACCAATGATGATAGTGAAACTTAGGTCCAGAGATCTTCCTGACTCTGCCAATGTACAATTCCTCTGTGTTTCCATTATACTGTAATAGACTATAAAGAAGTATTTTAGGTCACCCATTCTGACTTCCAGTGAGAAATGGTAAATCACGAGATCCAGAAAAGAGGATCAGAGATGTACCTTTATATTCACTGAGTTCCTGAAACACCACAAAGATTTCCTTCTGCATGCCAGCCCTAGGGACATCTTAGTTCAGTGGTTCCACACATTTTATTTGCCATCACCTGGGGAAATGAAAAACACACCTGTATGCATTTCACACCCCAGGGATTGTGATTTAATTGGATGGGGGTGTGGTCCAGGCTTTGGAACTTTTAGGAGATCCTTGAGTGATTCAAATATACAAGCAAGGTATGAAGCCTGGTTCGTTCAGAGTGGAGAGTCAGTTGCACACCAACTCCTCCTCTCAGTCTCTGTGTTGGGGACTGCACACAGATGAAATTCTGAATCCCTCCTCTAATACTAGGAGCCTTTAGCAAATGAAACATACTCCTAATATTATATAGACTATTTTCTTCCTACAATATATTGAATAAAAGGGGGTGGTGATAGCTATAATTTGAATGAGTATAATTTCAATGAAGTTTCCTATTGTAATAGATAAGTCCTAATCTTCTGTTCCCAGGCCAGTTATGCTAATGTTTAAAAAATAGGGGCCGAGGGCTGCGGGTATCTAACATGTGCAAGGCTCTGAGTTCCATCCCCAGAACCATAAAAATTTTGAAAATTTAAAAATGAAATTAGGGACTGAGTTAAAAAGACATAGTTGCTTCAGAATTTCTATGACTCTTGTTAGCCCTCCGTCTCACCCGCAGGTGAGAACTGAAACTGACTCTTTCCTCAGGTTGAAAATTCTGCATTGCTGTGTGCTTTTATAAAAAGCTTCCCCCCTCAATAAAATGGATACATCAAAATGGATAGGATACATGTATTTTAATGAACAAACAGCATTTTAATAAGATTCCTTTTGTAGGTTAACTCATTCTATTAAAGATCTAATAAGTAGAAATAATATAGCAGAGAACTGTACAATTCAGGCCCCAGTCAGCTTGGACTATGGAGTTAATCATTGGAAATATGCAAGTAGAATTTCAGCAAGAAAAATATCCTTGGAGTAACACAATGTCTATCTGGGAAAAGGAACAGATCTCTTCTAGATAAAAATGGAAGCAAACTGTTTATAAAATTTCTTTGTTTGATTTTTGTTTTTGGCAGCATGACAGAAACTAATTTGGTTTTATTTTAAAATTCTAGTGATAATAAGGTTTTGCACATTCCCTCTGGAGTAGCTCTTTCTCTACTGTAGCTAGACCCCAACTTTCCACATGTTTGCTAGGGAATTTTTAGCTGACACTTGATTTTTCACTTTTCTGTCTGAACCAGAAACAATGGACTTGGTGCTGATTCACTGAGTCCAGTATTTCATTATGCTTTCTCAGGAATCAGAGACGAGTGTTTCTGAGCACATGCAAGTCTAGTCCTTGCTTTCCTTCTACAGTTACCCATTATGCATGCAAGAATTCGAATTATTGGAAAATTGTCGCTGCCTCCCTCTGTTGAAGATTGAACCTAGGGCCTCACACATACTAGGAAAGTGTGAGCAACATAGTTGGTCCAGGATACCTTTTTTTCTTCTTTGTGTCTATGTTTTAAGACTGAAGAACACTTTCCCAGGATTCCACACCAGGATTGTTCTTGCTTTCATTCGCCAGAGTTGAATAATCTGCTCTTGCCCAAAGTACTGATCTAATCATCCATGTCTTCATGCCATTTCTTAGGTTAACTTATGGTTCTAGAAGTAAAGCTCTTTTTCTTGTAGAGCAGTGGGACCTCAACAGTCCTTCCCCATAAGGCAGACACTGACCAGATGAGGAGGCATCAAACAATTGTCAGCTCCATTTACCCATGAAGAAAACACGTAGTAATCTGGATGTAAGCCTGTATCTCCTAATGAAGATGATAAACGTACCAACCTTTACTCTGATCTGTCTGAACCTTACATTTGGCTTTCCAGCTAACTGAAACACAGTCTGGTTGCAGAGTTCAGAGTAGCCTTGAAATTTATATTCCTACCACCTTTCATGCAAAGTAAATTGACTTCATATTTGATTTTTCACAGCCCCTAGTGTTTACCCTCCCTGCAATAGCTGCCTGTGGGCTTTTGCTGCTAATTTTTTCTTCTTACAAAACAAGATACTGTCTCTGTGCGGATGGGCAGGGATGCACACAAATCAGAGTGCATCGTTTTAACAAAATCTTTCTTATTGGAACTTTGAAAGGTTAGATGGGACTTATGCTTTCAATGATGATTTTCTTAGCAAAGTGAGTAAACTAGACTTTTGTTCATTTGAAGCAACTTTGTTGCTTTAACATGTACAATTAAACTGAGTTGAAATCTACTTTAAATGAAAATTGAGAACAAATTAAGTAATCAGTCAATGTAACATTTGTGGTTATAGCTCTTGTATATATTAGGATAAGTTGAGAAGGGAAAAAACTGTTCAGCATTGCCAGACATTTTGTTTTATTCCAAAAGGGAAAAATCTGTGAGTTGGCAGTGTTTGAAATTGACTGTAAAATATTACATAAAATGATAATTTGTTTTCATATTTATATGAGCCCTGCATTTATTTCCACTGATCCAATTTAATCATATGGTAAATCAGTATCCATAAGCACTAGAATGAGGAAACCTCCAATTTATCTAATGAAATGTATCTATTTGTTTGGTTTTTCCATCTATCCTAGTAACCATGAGTAGGGCCTTTTAATTTGACATTTGAAAACATTTGTATTAATAATAGCAATTTTTAAATGTTCGTACCTCTTGAAATGTGACATTTATAAAGTTAATGCATATATTTTTTTCTGTCTTATTACAAGTTATTTCCTTAATGTTATGGATTTGGGATGGCTGCCAGTGACTCACTGCCTCAATAACTGATGATGTTGAGAAAGAAATGATTATGCTTTAAGATATTTAGTTAGATTTATGAGTGCTGACTTGGGTTTTGTGTGCAGGCAGATGAGTTCACATTAGAGTCATCTGAAGAGTCTGGGTCTCTGGTTAAAGTTTAAATTCAGCCATTGGAAGGTCATGATATTTTATGAAGTTTAACCCTTGAGCCATCTACATACATACTTTTTGGAATCAGCTGCTTTTGATTTTAAGCATAGTTAACATTCAGTTATTAATGAAAGCACCCCTCCCTGCTGTGTATCCTGTACAAACAGAGCACTGGAATTCCAAGGAGCAATGAATTATTGGTTTGTTTTCTCCTTAACTCTTAAAATTATGCATTTAGAAAAGTATCTAGAATTTCCAGTAACTTTCTAAGCTATTTTTGATCAACTGTATTAAAAATTTGATTAATGAGATATGGGGGGAGAGAATCATTTGTTAATTAGAATTTGTTCTGTAAAATAATTTGCTGACTTGTAGATATTAAAATTATTTAGTGCATATATTGCTCAGGATTCATGGTTTAGGGAACAGAAATGAAATTCATAATGCTTCAACATAGGTGAATTTACTATCTTACATACCATACTCTTGGGAAATTCCTGCTTCAGGCGTAGCTGTATCCAGGAGTTCAAAGAAGTTCACCAGTTACTGATCTTTTTATACTCTGTTATCCTCTGTGTTGGCTTTATTCTCTGGCACGTTCTGTCCTTGTTTTATCCATGAACACTAGCTTCCTTGTGTTCTGAAAACTCCAATTGCACCAAAGGCAAAGACTTTTTTCCTGTGTATTATCTCTCGAAAAGTCAGGAAATGAAATTTGGTGATCAGGTACACAAAGATCTCATCCTTGACCTAATGCTCTGTCTAGAGGCTGGAATCTATCAGTGGTTGACAGACGGTATTTCCCAACAATCAATTGGATCTTGGTAGAGATGCACATTTTCAGGCCCCATTCCAGGCCCAGTGAATCAGAAAACCTGGGAGCAGGCTTAAGGTGTTGTCTTCCAGCAATCCCAGCTTGTGCTCCAGAATGCCACAGCGGTCTACTAACTGTTCAGTCTGGCTCCTGAGTGCACCCTACAGCTTCAGTGAAATCTCAACCCAACAGAAAGCACACAGCAAAGACATCTGAGGAACTGATAGGAGGAAAGAGAAAGAGCAGAGGCTGTGCTGGCCAGCAGGACAGATGCCTATGTCAATGAGATTTCAGCTCAGTAAAGTGGTTTTCCCTTTTGTCTAATGCCGTTACTTCTCAGAACACTGCTGCTGATTGCCGCAGTCTGGCTGGGCACAATCAGGAGCCACTTGTCAAAAGAAACTAACTTTATTTTTAGAACCACACACCAAACCACACAGCTCCTCAGGAAAAACCCTCAGAGCCCAACTGCCACCACCAGCTTTCCACAAGCCTCTCTCTCCCACACAAGCTTCTCCCCACCTCCCACAATCCTCCTGCTCTTGAGGCCGATTTGCTGGGTCACGTGGGCGGAACCAAAAAAGTCCCCCAATGAGCAGCTCCGTGGTCTGAAAGGGCAGGGAAACAGCCCAATGAGCATCACCCCAGAGGAGCCAATCAGCTAGATGTTGCTGGGGCCGCTGTGAGCCAATCATCAGCCGGAAGTTTGCTGGCAGCTGGAAGTTTGCTGGGGCCCCTTCAGCTGTGGCTCTCAACATCTGATGAATCCTCCTCTAGAAAACCAATACTCTAGTTAGGCAAATACACTTTCATCCTCTTCTAGGATACAGTGATTTTCTTTAAATTTTATTTCTAAACAAGTGGATGGCCAATCCTAAAATGTTTCTGGACCATGTTATTTTCTTATCAATTATTATTATTCTGATCTCTAAGGCATCCAGTTAATCCTTCAATGACCAGCCTTATTGCTCCTCTTTGATAAATAATCAAGTAAGTTCACTGAATTTTAAAAGTTTTCAATGAAAATGGCAACAATGCCTGCTAGAATTTGGGTAAGATGGTCAGCACTGAAACATGATCTAAAATAATTTTTAAGTGATTATTTTATGAAAGCTCCCAAGAAGGGGGAAGAAGGAAAGTTTCACTTTGCTGACATTATTTTTGTGATTTACAAGTTGAACTGTGACACAGGCTTAGTATCCAGAGGGAGGCAGAAGAGTACACGCCAGTGTTTCTCAATTTATCAGTTCCCAAGAATCCTCTGGGTGCTTGTTAAAAATCTACAAACAGTGTACTCTCATGATACAGTCACAGCAGTGATTACATGCACAATTGACAAGAGCCATTTAAGGAGTCAGATCAGGTGCCCACCAGCGGATGAGTGGATAAGGAAAATGTGGTATGTAGACACAGTAGAGTTCTCAGCCCTAAAGAAGAATGAAGTGATGGGACTTGCTGGTGAATGGATGGAACTAGAGAACATCATGCTAAGTGAAATAAACCAGACCCAGAAAGTCAAAGTTGAGTGTTTTCTTTCATATGCAGAAGCTAGAGTAAAACAAGGAATAAAAAGTTGGGGGGTGTAATCCCATGAAAATAGAAGAAGAGAGGTCAATGGAGTGGAGGAAGGGATACAGGGAGAAGGACAGGGAAGGGTTGAATGGTGGAGTGATCTGACTAAACTTTCCTATGTACATATAGGTGAGATTCACTGTGCTATATTTATATGAATAGCTATAAAGTACTGCTATAGACAGACAGAAGGAAGGCCAGTGGAGTCAAGAAAGGGGGTCAGGGGAGGGAGGAGAGGAGGGACAGGGGAAGCACTGGGGACAGGAATGAAGCAAATTATATTCCATGCTTGTGTGATGCTGTCAAAATGAGCCTTGCTATTATGTATAACTACAATGCACTAATAAATTAAAAAAAAAAAAATCCAGAGCCCAAAGTTCTTTTTTAGGATATTTTTATTTGGGAAGTCAGCAATGGAAACATTTAACTTGTGTTTTTAGTTTTTGTCTGTAAATTCTCACAGTTAGCATGTCTGGAGCAGAGTCTGTATTGGTGAGTGTGCAGGTTGCTGGACGCCAATGGCCGTGGCTGTCACTAGCAGGGGATGAGCTGTTTAGCTTCATCCACCCAGTGTTAGCTGCTACTGTAGCTGTTTGCTAATGTTGGTTGTTGTTCTCTTTTGAGTAACCTGCCTGTCTTCCCTTCTCTCCTTCTCATGCTGCAGATAGAGGACATGCAATGGGGTAGGGGTGTCCGGGAGATCCCGCCCTCAGTGTGCACGCTGCCCTGTAAGCCTGGGCAGAGGAAGAAGACCCAGAAGGGAACACCCTGCTGCTGGACCTGTGAGCCTTGTGATGGATACCAGTACCAGTTTGATGAGATGACATGCCAGCACTGCCCGTATGACCAACGTCCCAATGAAAATCGAACTGGCTGCCAGAATATACCCATCATCAAACTGGAGTGGCACTCCCCCTGGGCTGTCATCCCTGTCTTCCTGGCGATGTTGGGGATCATCGCCACCATCTTTGTCATGGCCACTTTTATCCGCTACAATGACACGCCCATTGTACGGGCCTCTGGGCGGGAACTCAGCTATGTTCTGTTGACAGGCATCTTTCTTTGCTACATCATCACTTTCCTGATGATCGCCAAACCTGATGTGGCAGTCTGTTCTTTCCGGCGTGTTTTCTTGGGCTTGGGGATGTGCATCAGTTATGCAGCCCTTTTGACTAAAACCAATCGGATATATCGCATCTTTGAGCAGGGTAAGAAGTCAGTGACAGCTCCCAGGCTCATAAGCCCAACGTCACAGCTGGCAATCACTTCCAGTTTGATATCTGTGCAACTTCTAGGTGTTTTCATTTGGTTTGGGGTGGACCCACCCAATATCATCATAGACTATGACGAACATAAGACCATGAACCCCGAGCAGGCCAGGGGCGTTCTCAAATGTGACATTACAGACCTCCAAATCATTTGCTCCTTGGGATACAGCATCCTCCTCATGGTCACATGTACTGTGTATGCCATCAAGACTCGGGGTGTGCCAGAAAATTTTAACGAAGCCAAGCCCATTGGATTTACCATGTACACGACTTGCATAGTCTGGCTCGCCTTCATTCCGATTTTTTTCGGCACTGCACAATCAGCGGAAAAGGTAAGTGGAAACTCACATCACTCCATGCTTTTCACAAATGTGTTTTTGTTAAGCATCAAAAGCAAATAGGTTTTATAAAGTAGGAGGTTTTACACATGCAGAATGGTATTTCTAAGAGGAGAAACAGCCAAATGAATAGGCACACATGTTCCAGGAAGCTAAAATTTGCAGTGAACTGTGCATAGTCCTTTGAAAACTGACCAGAGGTAGCCTTTTCAGGTTAATTATATGTACAACAGAATTACTCGATGCCATAGGAAATTATCCAGTATAAGATGATCTAATCTATCTAAATTACACCTTTCTGTTCATTCATTCATATCCCACTCTGCTTACACACATATTTCTTCAGGATAGAAGGTGGCCGTGGGACACATTTTCCAGGTAGGATCCCTCCCCCAACCCGCCTTCTCCCCTGGGTGGCTGTCTCCGCCGCATTAGAGATGAGATCTGATATGTAAGCTACGCATTGTAGTAAGAGTGTTCTAGTTCTACATGCAGAAAATATAGACAGATGGGTGAATGAAGGAGAACTTCGGTGGTTATTTCTCCCTAGACTGCATACATATGAATCAGAGGAAATGAATTACAGTGAGGCCAGAGAGAATTTCCCAGCCGAGAGAGATAGGGCATGAAGGAGCTGTGAAAGTTCAAAGTTTAGAAAGCCAGGAGGCTCTAATACATTGGTCTGAGGTACAGTTAAGGTATATGGCCCCCATATCCTAACAAATTATACATCTGTAAATTAGCTCTAACGTCTTGATTTTTAATGCAATTAATGTTTTGTTAGGTGCAGGTTTGACATGCCTGTCATCTAGGCATTCCTAAAGTTGACGTGATTCGTATGCATCTGACTTCTGTGCTTACCCCTTTTGGCTATGGTTTTGTGCCTTTGCATCTAATGAGATTAATCTAATGAGATGTGGGTTCCTTCAGTAGATATAAAGAGTTCTGACAGGTTGGTACAACTGAGGCTGGAACTGAGCTCTAGAGTCCCTGATACTTTATGTAGGAGAGAGCCTCGTTATAGATTGTGCTCTAGGACATTGGGTGTGTGGTCTCTTCCCATGATATTTTGGATGAATCTTTTAAAAAGTTTAGAGATTAGACTCTCAAGTGGGAAGAAACGAAGGCTGAAGCTGGACTGTCTTAAAATGTACCAAAGTCTGTACTTTCTGGAATTAGTTGACTGATGTTGGTTGTCTCTCTCTCCTGTATATCATATATAGAGTGAATGGCTTTTAGCAGGTTAGCTCACTGAATGGATGTCTTTTATTGAAATTGTGTGATTCAGAAGCTGTAAGTTGGAACTGTGCTTTCATTTTTTGAGTGAGTATTTCAGTGAAACTACACAGAATTCTGAAACTAAGGAAAGTTAACCGTTCCAGATTATAGTTTCAGTCCTGAAATGTCTTAGAAGATTTTCCTAAGATATATGCTCAATAAGCATAGCAAGCTCCAACAGTATGTTTCAAATTCATAATGTGTGTTTATTGTCTATTAAGCCACCTTGAAATTCACTTTATTTCCTTGATCCCTAGGTCAAGGGAATTACAGAATATAGATTAATGTAGGGAAATGCAATAGAAAAGAAAACACACACACATGCATACACATATGCTGGTAGGTTGATAACCAGTGAACTTTCTGGAGGGAGTGATGGGCTTCATCAAAGTCTATGGAGATAATTATTTATTACTAGAACAAAATACACACCATCAAGCAAGTTAAAGACAGTTGCATCCTGCACATTTATTGTTTTGGAATATAAAACTGGGCAATCAGCAGTAGTTTTATAGATGGGTCTTGTAGCACTAATTTGACAATACATTTCTTATTTCATTTCTAATTATGACTGTAGATCTTTTCAATAAGGTCACATGTATATTTAAAAAGCAGAAAATGATACAAAGTTCTAGGAATTGCATTCACCAGTTACAGCTCTTCCAGAAGACACTGGTGCTGATACAATTGACTGTGGAAAACACAAACCTGTTTTCAAGCAGCATGCTTTTCATATCAGAGTTTCAAAAAACACATTTCTTCTTTGTACAATCTCCAAAGGTTATGATGTTTTATATGGTTGACTGGCACAATTAAAGGTACTGAATTGCCAAATGGGAGCAATGAATTATCATATGAAAATTCACACCCTCTAATGATAGGCATATGGCTAGAGAAGCATGAGCGATCAATTAAAAAATATCACTCTGTGTACATGAAACCTTGGCATTTAAACTGTGAAAAGAGGCAAATTGCCAAGTGAAGCAATGAGATGACAGCAAAAGGCTTTATTTTTTTTTTTTTTTGGCCAAGCTAGCAAACTATAGGATCACACATTTTCCATTTTTATATAGATGTAACAGTTTAAGTATTTCAAATGGAAGAATTCCACTTCAGCAGAGAAAATCAAGATTAGGCAGTGAGTTCACTCATAACTGTTTACTGTTTCAGAAAATTGAATTTGCTTTGATTATGGTAGGGATAGTTCTCATTGGTTGAGTTTATTTAGCATAGCAGAAAGAATAAGCAAAGTTCTTATTTTCTTGCTAATTGTCAGACTCCAGGAAATTTAATTTTGCTTTTGCTCCGGAGAATGCATGAGATCATAGCCACTTTTCTTTCTTTCTTTTTTTTTTTTTTTTGGTCACTCATAACCTTTGGCTCCTAGAATGGGGATCCTGTAACAGGACCAGAAATGGAAGTGTGAACTTGAGCTTCAGGAGCATGATACCAGTTTTCAGGATTATCTGTAGGTGGCGACTGTAGTGATGTAATAAGACACTAGACCTGGTGAAGCAGCATCACAGGGGGAGCTGGCTGATCAGGGGTGGTGTGGCACTGTGTGTTTATTATATCTTGACACTACTGAAGGACTAGAGTGTTTTCTGTGGAAAGTGGAGGCTTGGCCTGTGGGTTGATCCAGGCAGGGAGTCATACATACAAGGAAAGAAGTCTGCTTTAGGAAGGGAAGTTACAGGCTATCCTGGCAGATTTTGAGAAACTATAGATGATCCAGCCATCCACAGCTTTCCAGCCAGCTGTTTTCTGGAGAACTTTCTTGATAAGTGTGGCGAGGGGGCAAAATTGCGATGTATGCAGTTTAGGGGAGAAATAAAGAATGTCCACACGCTTCTGCCTGTTTCAATGCTTTACTCACTCAAATTATTCAATACAGTTTCACTCTATAGGTTCTTAATCAAGAAAAATGACAATCCTTAATGCTAGGCACTGCAATAGACATAATCAATTCACAGCAAACAATTCTAGATTAATTCTAAGCACTGCAAAACACTCTTAATCATGAAAGGCTAATGACAGACATTCCCTCTGTCTTAAGCCTTAGGCTTTATGTCCAGCAGATGCACACTCAGTCAGATTGCTATGATCAAGGCAGGCTTTTCCTGGTGTGGAGTGGACGACCGGTTGAGGAGAGGGTGGTAGGGAGAAGTTGTGGCTCTCACCAAGGTCCAGATGTAATGCCATATTCGTGGGACCCCAATAGACCTCCAGGAGCCGAATGCGATGCAGTCACACAAGAGTCTTTATTGCAGGCTCAAGCCTGGACTCACAGAGGTCCCAGTGAGGTTTTATAGGTTTTGGGGGGGATACTCTATGCAATCACAACATCACACAGCAAATCATTCCATACCTCGGGAAAATCAAACAACAACTCTTAACATTGATTAGCCCATTCACTGGCGTGAACAAGTTGGGTAGGGGTGATTGGTTAGTACAAGAGGGGGAATCCTTTGAACTGATTGGTTTAGGCCATGAGGGGTGTATGTGCTAAACTACATGGTTTCCCAACATGTTATCAACCACCATAAACTACTGGGGGGGTCATCTGGCATCCCAGGTATTTTCCCTGTCTCAGGATGATTGGAGGTTGCTGGGGGGTTGCTATGGGTCCTCATCTAGCTTAACTGAGTCAGGGACACCTGGTACCACAGATCTCTCCTGTTATTTACAGACAAACAACTCAGCAGGGTGGGTGTGTGCCTAGGAGTGTTCTGTGGGTTTTTCCCAGAATAAGGGTCACACCCCCTTCCTTTAGGACAGGCCTTGAGGTAGAAGCTGGTTTCTCAAAAATGGAGTCACATCAGTTTCTCACAGACAGGCAGTAGAGTTTGAAAGCGGTGAGGAGGATACTGCAGAGGATCAGGAATGATGACAAGTGATGGGATGTCAGGTCCTCATTAGGCTCTGCAGCTCGAGTGTACCTTGTTTCGGCTGGCTGAATCCCTGTTCATTTGCTCTATTATTTACTAAATTTGGGGGCCTTTGAACCCCCTTTTCAATGCTTATAAGGTACCACTGGATTCTCAGTGACATAATTTTTACCTTGGGGTCAGAAACATTTGGTCTGGTGGTCTTCACCCTGATCTACTCGCCTTTCCCTCTTATCAAGCGAGAGCAGCCTGCCAGGGGCTTCACTATCAGGGTGAGGGGAAAATAACTTTTTGGGGGCCATATTGGAGGGCTCTGTTGCCTGGTGAGACTGCCGGTTTCAAACTGGAGTTTTTAAAATGGAGTTGCGCCTAAGGCCATCCTCACAATAAGCCAGTACAGCCACGTGTCCATCACTTTTGCTCATAAGATCACCCTGTGACCCTGTGGCTGTCCTAGTTTGTGTTGATTCACTCTGTGAGGAGCTTGCTTCACACTACATTTCTCAGGCTGCAGGACTGTCTATTTCTTCCAGCTGTGCAGGATTGTCTATTTCTTCCATATGGGCTGGAAAGCCAGCTTTGCACAACTTGACCCCAAGGGATGGGATCCGGGGTTCTCAGAGGTCTTCTGTGAATACAGCCTGTGGTTATTTGGATAAGGGAGGGTCAGGAAAAATTGCTGCAGAAGAGTAGTGGGCTCAAGGGGGAGGTCCACAGAACCAGGGGTGTTATGGGACTGAAGTAATAGGACCCTTTGGTTTTCTTCTGGAGCATTATCCTATTAAATGGCAGAAGTAAAACACTGTGGTGGTCAATCTCTGAACCAGTGCCAAGTCCTTAACTCAGAGGATGTCAAAGTGGTGCCCATTAATCCATTGAAGAATTTGTTTTTAAAAAATCATTGCATGTATGCCGCCCCCAAACTGATTCAACAGAGCTAGAATAGGGCATAGAACTCCACATTTTTAAACAACTGTGCTGGAAAAATGCCAGGGGAAGCCAACCATACTTAAAAAAAAAATCTGTGTAAACATGTTCTTCCCACAGAGGATATCCTATAAAAATTTCCTTGATTTCTTCTTTGAGAGTCTTTATGAATAAATTAATTCCCATCCCAAGAAAATGGGACTTCAGAGATCAAGGCATCAGGAGATCAGAAAGGCACTATCCATAATGAAAGAGAAAGGCAAGGATTAGAAGGGCCTAGTGGTGTATCAACCCCATGGCTTACATTCATGACATTAAAAAGGTGGAACTGGACCAAGGCTTTGGCCCTGGAACCAGAAATAGCAAGAAGACAGGCAGCTTTGGATGTTTCTCACAAGTATTTCTTGAGAAAATAGGAAAAAAGATAAAGATCTTCTCATTTTCCACATAAAGTGAGAACTCCCCAAAGTGTAAACACAATGTCAACCTGACTAAACCTTATAGAGGGATCAGATCCCGTCGGTAGGTAAACATTGGTCCCTCCATGTGCATGTCTAGCATCACTGGTCAATCCCCAGAACCCAGGTGTGGTCTTGAAATGTCTCTCATCACTGTGTCAAAACAACCTGCTACCAATACATAAGAACTGGAAGGAAGGAATTTGAATTCCATGTGCCATTTTCGATTTAATTTGAGTTCTAGCAAATGATCCTTGATACCTGTTTGTTGTCATTGTGAGAAAACAAACAGCTTTAGTTAAGATTAATTAGCCAAGCATGCTGTGTTTCACCTGTAATCCAAGAGATCCAAGATACCAACCTTGTCTCAAAAAGCAACTGGAAATGTGGCTCACTGGTTAAGCAACCCTGGGTTCAATCCCTTGTAACCACCCCTGCCCCCGCTGCCCAAAAAAAGAAAAAAAAAATCTACTTAAAGCTAAAGAATAGTTAGGGAAACAGAGTATGCTTTACTTTGTCTAAATTTTGTCCCTGATTATATAAACCTCTTTTGTTAAACTGGCCAAGGGCCATTCAGAAAGTTTTCTTAGGGAGAAGTGAAAGAATTCTCCACGCAAAGACACTTCACCGGGAGAATTCCAATTTTATTGCAAAAGGCTGTGTTTTTATATAGATCCAAGGGGAGATGGCAGGGCTTAGATAAATGGCAGGCCACCCGTTTATTGGTAAGTTCATCCAGATATCAGCTCCGGAGCCCAGGAATTAGTTCTTATTGGGGCTAAGGTTTCCCACCAGGGAGATTTTGAAATTGGCGCCAGCGGGAGAGTTCACACGGGTGGGAACTTTTCGCGTCAGTGAGAAAAAGGGGAAAGTAGGAAGAGGAGGTCGTTAGGCGCCATGTTGGGGTTTTTCTCTGGAGTGCGGCTGCCGTTTATACTTTTCCCAACAAGAAGTATATTAGTTTTTGTACTATTTGATTAAAATTCTCATGATCTTTCAGCACCTTAACTAAAAATCTTAAAAACATCTACTCTGCTTTTAATACTTAGTTTGGGACTGTGGTACAGGGGTGAAAAATGAGGATTCTTGAATATTAGGAACTCACAACCTAGTGATCAGTGTAGGTCTCTAATTAAACATCAAATAGCATCAAACATACCACACGTGTACCACTAGAGACAAACAGGCACCAGAGGAGGAAATTCCCCTTGATCTCCACAGGAAATGCCACAAGCAGGCTGAATGTAATAGGCCAGACAAAGTGACAGGACAATCTAGTAAGAAATTACGTCACATTTGAAAAAGTGGCAGGCAGTGTTTGCAACTCTTGGCACATAAAGAAGACAGATGGGCACCCATGTGATTTTTTTGACCCTTGAAGATGTGAGAGAGTGTAATAATAAAAATTAATAAGACCTCCTTTTATGAAAAATTAATAAGACCTCCTTTTATGAGCAAGTTTCAAAACAGCATGAGTTCCAACATTTCATTCCCAAATTAGACTTTTGACAAGAGTCACCGTTTTTCAGTGTGATGGGCCACGGTAATTTTAAATACTATAGCTTGTAAACTGAAATGCCTGTTACCCTCATACACATGTTGAACTATGCCTGCTCATCTCTGTGTTGCACTTTCACCACCCTCTGGTTTTGTGGGGCTGGAATCTACAGCAGAGGCAACAGTGCCATCAGACATTACTCTCAAAGCTGCAGAGAGTGAACAGAAGTTTATAAATAGGGGTAGGATGTTAACATAAGAATATTTTGGAATGAAAATTACAAGGCCAGTCCTTGGGGTGAGCTAGGGGAGAAGAACCTTAGAGGCAGGAAAATTATGAAATACATGCTGTAATAGATTGACAAAAGATGACATTACTTTGAGGGAATAGAAATGGTAAGAGTAGGTTTGAAAGCTGTTTTGAACTTCCTGAACATTAGACAAATATGTGGATATACTGCCTTCTCTTTCATTGTGTTTTGTTATTTAAATAGACTACTTGCAGATTGTTTTTGTTGTTTAGGACTTTGTAAATACCATTGCCTACTTTTTTTTATACTCATATATGGGGATAACACAGTTATTTATGTGGTGCAGAGGATCGAACCCACTACCCCACATGTGTTAGGCAAGTGCTGTACCATGAGCTACAACCTCAGCCCCCACACTGACCATATTTAATCTTTACTCAAACCATAATGAAGGCAAGTCACTGTTGACAGTTGTTGACAACAGTCTGATAGATGGTACTCACAATTCCATGCATGTTCACATTTTCACACACATGCACTGATATTTTAAGAAAAAATTTCTTATTTTCTCTATCTAGAATGCTTGCTAAGAACATGCTTCTTGCTTCTGAAGACAGTGGGGGAAAGGCCCCAGTGTGTAGCTTTTGCTGAGGTCATTGTGGCCCCTTGCTGGAACAGACAGGCACACTGGGTCTTGTTCCTGCTGTATGGTTCTGTCTATCCACATGAAACCACCTCCTGTCTGTTGACTGCTGTGTTTCTGGCCATCACTAAGCTCCCCTCTAAATGGCTCTCTGGAAGCAGTTGTGTGAAAGTCTGCTTAGGGAATGGTGGGATGGCACAGTCTTCCATTCCCCTGCCAGGAAGCATAAGTTAATTTCAGGGACAGTCAACTTCACCATCTTAGTCCATTGTTTAGCCAGATAGCTAGTTCAGCAGGTGTCATGGTTTAGCTGTGGTGTCCCTCAAAAGCTCAGGCATGAGACAGAACACGGAGGTTCAGAGGAGGAATGACTGGATTGTGACTGTCTTAACCCAATCAGTGATTTAATCCCCTGATAGGGATTAACTGAGTGGTAACTGAAGCGGTAGGGTGTGGCTGGAGGAGGTGGTAATTGGGCCCTGGCTTTGGGTATATATTTGTATCTGGAGAGTGGAGTCTCTCTGTGCTTCCTGACCATTGTGATGTGAGCTGCTTCCCTCTGCCACACTCTCCTGCCATGATGCTCAGCCTCACCCTCGAGCCCTGAGGAATGGAGGTGGACTTCTATGGAGTAAGATCTCTGAAACTATGAGCCCTTAAATAAACTATTCCTCCTCTATAGTTGTTCTGGTCAGATCCTTTAGTCACAGCAGTGAAAAAGCTGCCTAAACCAGGTAAAAGACAAGAAGAGCCTGTGTAAGACTGAACTGAGCTAGAATAAGAAATACCTTTCTATGTGAAAACAGACCGCAGTCATCCAAGGTTTGAACAGAGATACACCCAGATGCCAGGACCCAGCACCCACCAGTAAATAGAATTACGATTATCCAACAAAATCTCTTCTTTGTCTTTTACCACTTCTTATTTTTCAGAAAGAACTTGTGTTAAAGCACAAGAAATCACAAATATCATGTTGTCCCCCTAAGACTCACTTGTGAGATTAAAAGAATTCAGAGGTGAAAGAATTGGGTTATGACAGCCTTAACCTAATCAGTGCATGAATCCACCTGAATGGATTAATTGGGTGGTGACTGTGGGCAGGTAGGGTGTGGCTGGAGGAGATAGATCCCTGAGGGCATACCTTTGGGATGCATATATATATATATATATATATATATATATATTGTCCTTGTTGATGGGAGCTCTCTCGGCTTCCTGGAATTAAAGTTTTGTTTTGTTTTTTTAAACTTAGTAGACATACTGTCCTTATGCACCCTTCCTCATTTGAGGTGGTCTTAGTATGTGGTCATAGTGGTTGTTTCTTCTGAACATCAAGGGTCTCTGGATTTTTGTCCTCCAATGACTGGCACTTGGATCTTGAGCATTTATGACATACGCCATCTTTAATGGAGTTACACACTTTCAGTTGGCCCAGCTTAACCTGAGTCTTGGGTTGCTACCCTGTGTTTGACTCTCCAAGTTGGACTATGTTTGGTCATAAAGCATCAGGAAGTCAACAGTCTCAAATAAATGTGTTCCATGCAAATATGCCTGTGGGTATTGAGAAATGGAAGGCGACATAAATAGTTGGAGGGCAGTGTGGATAGAATTCTGTAGCAAACAATGTAGACAACCAGTTAATGCCACAAAGTTAGTTCTTGCTCTAGGTTCTCAAGTGTTTCTATAGCTGGAGGAGGAACCTCACAGCTAATGGAGGACAACTGAATGACTGAGACAGAAAGTCCTATGCTGCAAGCTCTGTCATCTTCACTTTTAAGTTTGATGTGAGCTCATTTTAGGGAATAGTTTTAGAAGGAGCTTATACTGTTTCCAGAGACCTGATTTATGGAAGAGGCAGTTGTTGACACCTGAGAGATTCTGGCTAACGGGCAAGACCCAAAGCCATAGATCTGTTTGTAATGATTAGACCAGATATTTAGGCTGGCTAAATCTGCTTCCAGTTCTCTCAATCCCGTTGTGTTTCCTTGGGTAACCTTCCCAGTGCTTGGTCAAAATGACCAGGTTGGGACACCATGGCCAAGTTGAATTCTTGAGAAAGTCAGGGCTGCTGTCTGGTGCAGACCAAATGCCACATGAATGGAATGTTTAGTTTTAACCTGGAAATTTGATCATTATCTGTTTTTTTAAGGAGACTTTTGACACAAGGAACCACCAGATGTTTCTGATTTGTGTAGTGAAGTTTGATATGCAGTTCTTTTTTTTTTCTCCCATATCCTAAATGGGTAAAAAGTAGTCAGGATCAATGCTTATTTATAAACCTTTGGATTGGTTTCCAAATTGAAGCGCTACCTAGTTACAGTATAGAAGAGAACAGGTTAGAAACTTGAGTTGTCTCAGTGATGAAAATTTAGGACAAAAAAAAAAAAAAAAGAAGCCAAACACTCAGTCATTGAACTGAAAATTCCAGAAATGGCCACGGAAGAAGGGGATTCCCCAACTTATTCCAGGGCTCAGAGCTCTGTGGATGATGGGTAAGCAAATGCACTGAATTTTAGGTTCTAATGAAGGGCTTTGGGAACAGAAAGGGCTATAATTTTATTTTGTTATTGAAATTCAGTTTCCCACGACAGCTGTTAGGAAAAGAAAATGTACAGAAATGAATCCTTAATGGCGGCACTGACAATCAGCCCACCTGGTGCAGAAGTGCTGGTGTTTGTAACAGGTCCTCCGGTGTCTGAAAATGAAAACTGTCTCTCTGTTTGTGTGCTCCCATTCAGCTTGATGTTCCCATTGATTTCTTGGCTGATAACCAACCATGAGTTTTTGATCCAAGGCCTCGCATTGTAGAGGTCTTAAAAAACCCTGCTGGGTAGATGTCCAGCAACTGCAAATATGAAAGGTTTTTGTTCCCCATAATGATACTTTTATTTTTTTCCTCCAGTGCCTACTACTATTGAGCAAGATTTTCTATGAGAGTTTTAAAACACTCTCCTTTTTCAGAATGGCCCATATTATTGAAGAAACTATTTTTAAGTGCTTGTACATGCCTTCAGGCCCCCCAAAACTTGGGAATACATCATTCTGTTTTTAATAGCCCTTCCAGTGGTTTCCCATTGATACTATCATTATCACCTCCTTGCCAACATCACAACTGGAACAGCATATGAACTCTTCTTAGAGCCCAAGAGGCTTGAATCAAGGGTCCAAATAAATAAATAAATAAATAAACAAATAAATAAATTAAACAACTAGTAATACTCAGTGATAGTGAGAGGTGTAGGGAAGTGGAGATTCTTGGTCTAAAATGATAAAATCTTTAAGGAGGGAAATTTGTACCATATACCAGAACCTATAGGAAATGGATGACTTTTGAGCAAGAACTGCTGTTTCTTTGTGCAGTTCAGATTTCTTTAGTTTTTTACGTCTGTCATTCTGTGAATTCACAGGGAATAGGTCCCAGCACCTCAGGCTCCCTTGCGTTGTGGCTTCTGACACAGTTCATCACAGGCTGGTGCAGTTGAACCCAGGACCTTGCTTTCCAGCTCCTTCTGTTTCTGATCCTTTCCTTTTCAGAGTTTCAGGAAGCAGTGCTTGATGAATGCAATATGCACATTAATTCTCTTGGTGCATCTCGCCCTGATTTGTTCACAGCAATGGCAACAGCCCCTGATGAGCTCTAGACTAGGGTTCCCTTTTAAAAGGGACTTGTTCTCTTGATGGCTGAAGTCTCACCTATCTTGTAAATTCTCGTGGGTGTGGCCAGGGAAACTGGAGGACACATACGGGTGCAGCTCTACTTTCCCTTTGTATTCATCATTCTTATGAATTGTGAGAAGGTGGCATTTCTTTCAGAAAGAAGGGAGTTGTTCCAATTCTGGGTATTTAAGACAGCGAGGAAATCGGAAGCATTTCGAAGATGGAGGTATCAGAATGTCTGTATCAGGGCTTAAGGGAAATGGTTAAGTGCCTGGCAGAACTTCTGTATGATATGCCACCTGGAACAAATTAAGATGGTGGTACAAACCATAGCATCTTGGACACCAATCACTGAATACTCTGTGTGTCAATCAGAAGGTGGGACATTGAAATTCCTTATCAATTCTGAATAGGGACTAACATCATCCCTATGTAGATGAGAAAACAGGGACTTTCAGAGAGGTGAAGTGACATTCCTTGCATCTCAGAGCCAGAAAGGGACAAAGAACATGGCTGATTAGGACCTGTCCCTCATAAGCACCATGCTCTTGAGATATGGACAGTGACAACAGAAGTGGTTGTGTCTTTTACCCTTGATCTTTCTGTGCCTCAGTTTTCTTATTTGTAAAATGAGGAAAACAGTAGTATATATCATAAGGTTATGAGAAGCGGATGAGTTAGTTGATTTTATTTATGCATGCGCGCGCGCCTGTGTGTCTGTGTTCCCAACCCTAGGCACTGTTGTAAATGGGGAAGAAGGAGGAAGCAGCAAGAAGTAATACAGATGAATTTCCCAGTCCATATTTTAGTACCGGGAAGACAGCCAGCCTTTAAATAAATAAAGGAACAATATAGAGAATGTCAGAGGGGGCCAATTGCATAGAAAAAGTAAAAAGGAGAGGAAGGGGAAGACACTCGGCATTTGTGAACAGCTGCTCACAGAGGACATAATAAAGGACACTAAGCAAAAACCATGAGGAGACCTAGAACAAAAGCAGTCCAGGTAGAGAGACCAGCACATGCAAAGGTCCTGAGACAGAAGCATGTCAGAAATGTTGGAAAATAATAGCGAGGGCTGTGAGCAATGAGGAAAATAAGAGACTCCTGTGGATGGACTGGGAACTGTGCACCATTTTATGTGGAATCAAACTGAGTGCAATGGGAATACTTCAGAGGTTTCACGTGGAGCTGCAAAATTATCTGATTTATGATTTATATTTTGAAAGGATCAATTTATTAATTCCATGTAAATTACTCAAAAATGGCATCTGATATACAGTAAGTATTTGACAAAGATCAGATATTCTTATTAGCAGTATTGACATCCTCATCTCCTACCTTGAATATTCAAAATTTCTTCAGGGATAATGTGTACTTTAAAAACAACAACAAAAAAGACCCCTTGGTCTTCCCTCATCAGCTTCACGTCTGTGTGCTCAACATTTTCAGGGCGAGGAAAAGAAATTCTATCAACAACCCTGCCCTGTACTCTGCAGAGGAATAGTTAAAACCCCAGGAACCCTGAGCAGGCCAGTGGCTTCAATTTTAGGACTAGAGAGTGGGGTTCCCATGTGTATTCATGCAATACTATAAATAAGAGCACAGAAGTGCTTCTTGGATACACAGAATAGATAGAGCATCTTTTAAACCCCACATGTCTCTGCAGGAATTCACCAATAACACTTCTGAATTTAAAATACCACTCTGATGAGCTCATTGCTTCTGGCAACTGCCCCACAGGATTTTTCCTTCCTTTTTAAAAGCAAGATTCAGATAAATAGAAAAGAGTGAAAGAATTGTTTTGTTGTCACAGTTTTATTCCAGTGATTTTGTGGATCTGTCTAGTTCAGTATTTTTTTTTTTTACATTTTCCAAGTAAAAAACATTCTTTCGTCTGTCCCACTACTATTTATTGAAAGTCAAGTAGGTACCAAGTTATTTTGTACGTGCCAGGGACAGAATAAGACAAGCCCTTGCCTTCATGGACACGGCATTCTACAGAAAAGAGAGACTGTGTGTAAATAAATAAGAAATGAGAGGAAGAAATGGGCAGAATAAAGGTGGGGGGGGGCGGCGATTGTGTTTTACAGGACCTGGAGGTTTCCCTGGAGGAGGTGGCCTTCAAGTGGAAATCTGTGTACCACGAGGGAACGATAGGGAACAGCCAGGGAGGAGATGCCCAGTGGGGCAAGAGACCCTGTGGAGCACAGAGCTGTGTAGAGTGTGGAGGATGGTAGGGAATGTATCAGTGGGGGAGCCAAGGACACTTGGGCTTTGGAATGTCTCTGAACTAGAGGAGACACTTACGGAGGTTGATTTCTGCTGTAGAATGTCCCCTTGGACCGCATGAAGGTGAGACATGCAGGGTGGTGAAGCCAGATGGGGGTTTAATAAACACATGCAGTTTGTTAGAGCTTCTAGAGTTACATCAGTGACACAGTCCACAGCAGGAATATATCAATAAAAGTCAGTTACAAAGCAGGGCGTCACATTTCCTACCTTCCTGGAACTCACTCTATATAACTTCAGGAAGTTAGCAGATCCTTTTAGTAATGTCCCAGGAGCTTTTGGCCCTAATTCTTTCCAACTCTATACTGAAAAGATGTGGCTCCTTCAGGTCTCATTCACCTGCCTAGTGGCTAGCCAAGAGTGTTTCCATATAGCGGCTGAGTCTCCTAGGTTTACAGTATCCTCATTTATTCAGCAAAATTTACTGCACTCCTTCATGTGCCCCCTCTGGATCAAAATATAGGGTGGCGCAGGTTGTGTCGTGCACAATGCCAGGGGACACTGTTCACAAAGGCTGTAATGAGAACATAGTTCTGTGAAGTTTGTACAGTGTCCCCCTAAACCATTGTGTCCTGCAGCCCTGCCACTGTACTAGACATGAGGAATGGGGGTGACATGATATCTTTAGTTCACCAGGCAGCTGGGTTAGAGTGATTACCCTTGTCTTGGTTTTCTAATGAGCTTATTTGTTTATCAACATCCTTTATGCAAATTCAAGTCTCTGGACTGATAGCTGGGTACGGGTACATTTCCACAAAAAGGCAAAACCTCTAGTCTGACCCCTAGACAGGCCTCTGGCCGTGTTCATTCTGGAAATCCATCAGAAGCATTTCAGATCAAAGCAGGTAACAGAGATGAGCCACAGCCAGGACTGATTGGAGATTCTAGACGCATCCCTGAGCACCATCTGGGTCCCTGCTAGAACATCTGCCAGCCTGGCTCCAAGCTTGGGGCCCTCACACCGGGAGCAAGACTAGAGAGCCAGTCTCAGAGAAACCAGCAGATGGAGGGTTGCCTGACCCTCCCAGGGTTAAAAAGTGTCAACTCCATATCACTGTGGAAGGTAGGGGAAGGCGGGGTGAGGCTGCCTTCTGTTCTCCAACCTTCCTGTGCGCGTGTGTTTCTGACGTGCTGCACTTGTTCCTGTCCTGTGCCTTCCGGTTCCTCCAGTGCACTGCGGTGATCTGCCCAGTGGACTACTGATTGATGGATTCATTCATGTGTTCAGTCCACTTGTGTTTATACTTATCAACTCTGGGTGGCCCTGGGGACAGTGAACAAGGTCAGCGCTCTCCTGAATCTCACATGCTACTGAGAGAAGATGATCAGAAGATCTTTTCAGAGAGAGATGTGTCCAGAGGAGACTAAAACAGGCCAAAGCGGTAAAGAATGGCTGGGGAGGGCAGTGTTCCTTTGGATATGGTGGTTAGGGAAGACTTGAGTAAGGAGGCGGTGTTCAAGGTGAATTTGTGTTGAGAAGGATTCAGAGGGCAGACAGTTTCTTGAACTCATTCATGCTGACTTGCTATTTACCTCTGGTATTTCTCCTTCCTTCCGATTTTTGTCATACAAGTTGAGCATCTACTTTATGGAATAACAGAGTTGAGAAACCACATTTTCTGTTTTCCTAGTCCTTTAACTCTGGTGTGAGAGTCAGTATTAAATATAGCACATGAGTATCTAATTTGAAAAAAATTTGTAAATAGTAGGGCAGGATGGGAGAGGGAGCAGAGGTGGCATTGGTTTAGAGAACAAGCAAGGGAAGGAGTCAAGAGTATGACTGGGAGTGGGAAGAGTGTCCAGTAAGAAGTCAGGAAATCCCAGGGCAGAAGCTCTGGCAGGAGGAATGGTGAGGAGCAGTTGGCAGGGCCTCCAGAGAGCAGGGGCGAGGTCACTTGATACTGTACCGCACAGGCTGCAATGAGGAGTTTCACTTTTATTCTGCAGTTTGTGGGAAGTTCCAGTGACACAATTAACAGGATTTGGCTTGTATTTTAAAAAGGTTATTTCAATTATGAGAACAGACTCTAGGGGTAAACCTAGAAGCAGGAAAAGGAGTCAGGACAGTGTTCCTATAACCCAGGCAAGACAGCTGAGATCTGAGCTACAGAAATCGTGATGAAGGTGTTGAAAGGTGGCCTGAGAAAGGGGTTCTCGGAAGGTAGACTAGACAGAGTTTGGCCACTGATACAGAGTACAAGCAAGAGGAAAAGTGCAGGTTTGGGTATGAATGGCTGGAGCAAAGACAGAGTCCTTTTTGTGAACAAGCAAGACCAGAGAAGAGAGGAAGATGTGTTGGAGATGCGGGGACGTTTGGGGATCTAGTAACTTCATGATGCCTATGGAAGGTGGTGATAAGTCCACCAGGAACTCTGTCGACAGTTCTGCAACTTGGGAGAGATGCTGGGAGTTCTCAGAGTACACATGCTGTATGAACCCTTAAGACAAAACGAGACCCTCCAGGCAGGACTGTAGATAGAAAGTTAGAGGAGGAGCAATGTCTAGGATACTCCCATATTTAGAACTACGGAAGCAGAGGAGGTAGTGAAGGGCTCACTAGAGTAATCAAATAGAAAGGAGAGAAACAGGAGAGAGCAATTACCAAGAAACCAAGGAAGGAAATTTGGAAGAAAGGGGGAAAGAGTCTTTCACATGGGTGCTGAGAACTGAAGTTTGATGAGGACCGAGGCTGGAATGGCCAACAGGGTTCATTCATCATGATAGCTAGAGTGTTTTGGTGGTATGCTGGGCATGGAAGCCTGAGTACAGTGAGAGCAGGAGAGAATGGAGGACAGAGGTTGTTATTGAGCACATGAAACACTTGCAAAGGATCTTTCTCCTATGAATCGGCAAAACCCAAACATATCATTAAGGCACAGGTTATGTAAGTCAGCTCTCACTGTGAGAAAATGCCTGTGGAAAGATTAATTTTGATCTATGGTTTCCCAAGTTTCAGTCCATGGACGGCTGACTCCATGGTTTCTAGGCACGTGTGTGTGGGAAACACATCATGGCAGATGGACATGGCAGAGGAAACTGCTCACCTCATGGCAAACAGGAAGCAGGGAGAGGGAAGGGGCCAGGGACAAGAAATACCCTTGCAGAGCATGCCCCTAGTGAGACATACTTCTTCAACCAGGCCCCACCACCTACCATCAGCTATGACCTTAATCCACTGGGAAGAAGAGGGGAAATTTGATCCATTGATGACATCAGAGCCCCTCCTCTGAACATTGCTGCATCGAGACCAAGCATTTAATGCACGAATCTCTGGGGAAACTTTACACCCCAAACACAACACAGGCAGTGGTGGAACTGTATGTTTATAGGCTCCAGGAAGCGTATCTGATGTCCCCAGGGTCTTGAAAAGATAAAAAAGTGAAGAATTCAGGAAGCCCTAGCTCATTATTAGGGCAATATGCTTATTGCTTATTTATTTTTTTAACCTATTCAAAAAGTAAACCTATTCCCAGCTTGTAAGTCTTACAAAAACAGTCTGTAGGGCAGATTTTGAACAGGGGCTACCGTTGCTGGTCCTACCATCTTCCTTGTCTAGAGTTGGAGATGTAGCTTCAGTGCATCATCTGTTTGCTGCAGTGTAGGGAAGGGTATGTTAGGCTCCTGGTTCAGGATTCTGTTGTTTCTTGGTGAGGCTCATTGTTTGTTTCCACAAGAGTGAGATTTTAAAATACGTTGTTTGCTGGAAACTTGAATTGCATTAGATGTTGGAATTATAATGTTCAATAGATACACTCTGTCATGCTGGCAGGTATGAAAAATTCAGTTAGGATAGGAAGCGTATAGTTTGTAGTTGACCAGTGCACACAAAGGATAAAAGAGGGACATTTGGGAATGGACAGGAGACTCTGTTTTATCTGAGGCTGTGAGTGTTTCCTTTCCCTGCTCATCTCCTCCTCCCCTGAACAGACAGAGTGAAGGACAGCTTCATTCTGGGGAAGACTTAAGAGGATATATTCTTCCTGACCACGGGATGCAGGTATATCTGGGCCAGCAATGGAATCTGCATGCAAAATGGAACCTTCTGAGGACTTAAGGAGTCTGTGCTATAGTCATCAAAATGTAACTTACAGTGCCGGGGACCAAGAAAGAGAGGGTGCTGTCCATGCAGCGTCTGGATAAATATTGCTGTCCAGATTGGAATGAGTCAGCAGAGCTGGGTGTGATCCAGTGAAGGAGAAATCCCCCACGTCCCAGTGACTGACAGGAACTGAGTCAGGTAAAGGTGGGCAGCCCTGTGCTGTCTCCAGCAGCAAGGGAGAGGTGAGAAGAATGCCTGGGAGAGATGGAGTGCACGTCCCCAGAACATGTTGTCACCAATAGCTTGTCCTTAGATAACAAAGGCGGGCTGGCTTGCAGATCCCGTCCATTTATCTAGTGATGGTCCTCTGGAAAGATGCACTGCCTTTAACTGCTGAAACAGTACAAAATTGCACTATGGTAGTACATGATGGTGGGCATTCATTCCTTCACACAGGCACATGCACACAGTATAACCACCCTACTGTGTCAGTGTAGTTTTCCAGTGTTTCCCCTTTCCTTTTACCTACTCTGCAGATCTCCCCTTTCTTTTCTTTTCCTCTCTAACTTCCATTAGAAGTACACACTAGGAAACATTTCTCAGAAGGAAAGGGGTCTCTGGCTTCTTAGCTAGGATCTTGAAGTTGTTTTTTTTAAATTTATTTTTTATTGTTGGTTGTTCAAAACATTACATAGTTCTTGATATATCATCTTTCACACTTCGCTTCAAGTGGGTTATGAACTCCCATTTTTAGCCCATACACAGATTGCAGAATCACATCAATTACACATCCATTGATTTACATATTGCCATACTAGTGACTGTCGTGTTCTGCTACCTTTCCTATCCTCTACTATCCCCCCTCCCCTCCCCTCTCTCTACCCCCTCTACTGACCTTCATTTCTCCCCCTTGTATTATTTTTCCCTTTCCCCTCATTTCCTCTTGTATGTTCTTTTGAAGTTGTTTTTAATAGACATTTTTTTAAGTGAGAATTTTTAATCCTTGGAATAATTATAAAGTTTGTTTTTAAAAAACATGTTAAGGTTCTGAAAATTCTACTCATGATTCTGCATTCGGCGTGGCACTTCAAGGTAGGCTAGACATACAGGTGTCTTGACAAGGCGGAAAGTTTTCTCCATGGTAGGACAATGAGAAGCTGTCAATAGGGAGATGATCCGTCATTGATTTTGGGTGGGTTAAAAATGGACCATTGATGACTTAAGAGCCATGTCTGCCTTTCAGAAGGACTGCAAACTTGGATTTAATGAACCTATGGAAAGTTAGTGAGAGCTAAGGTCAGGGATGCATCATAAATGTCTCTCTTGATGAGCATCCCCCCTCGAAGGGCATTTTAACGGGAGGGAACAGCATCTATAATCCAGTGCAGCCCTTTGACTTCATCATCCAAGAACAGAGACTCTGATTTAAGGGGCTCTTCTAGAAACCATCATCAGTGGCAGCATCTGATGTAATTTAATAGGGCATATGCCGCGATCATGTTTCCCATAATTCCCTGAAAACACACTGATATCTTTACATGTGGGCTTTTCCATTATTTCTGGAAGTTCTTCTTGAACTTTTCTATGTAAAATTAATGTATGCCATGCCAAAATAATACTGTGAATTCCAAATATACTTTAGTGTGTTTCTTTTCATGACACTAAAATGCATTGATTTCACAGTTACTATAGTATGTTCTCAAAGAGGACCAGCTGATTACTTGCAGATACATCACTGGCATCTTTTTACACTTGAGTCCCTGAGTCCTGAAACGGTGATGAGAAAAAACCTGGTCCTTGAGGGGCTAGCATTGAATGTTTTCAGGAATATCTGGAGTGACTGTCTTTGCTTGTTAGCAGAGGTTGAAGTAGGGACATCTTACCCTGCTTCAGTATCCAAAGAAAGAAGTTAAGCTGTGACTGGCTAAGAATTGCATAAAGACACAGTGCTCTGTGCGTGTGCATATGTGTGTGTGTCACAGAGGGGTGGCTTTTGAAGTATTAAATAGCCTTATTGTGAAGAAGGAATTTTCTGAAGGACAAATGAGTTGAACAATTCTTATTAGTATTTCCTAAAGTCATTCAGGTGGGCTGGAGACACTTTGCTCTAAGTGGAGCTGTCATCTATCTGCTGTGGTTTCAGGAGCACAGATTGATGGCTGGGTGGGTCTTCAGACCCTGGATGCGTGTGGCTCTCTAGTGGACAGACAGATGGAGGTTATTGGGATATTCCATACTTGTTCTCTTTTTATAACCTTGTGATCTGCTTCATGATCTGATAAACTATTCTATCATCTTAGCAACAATGAAGCCAAACATCACATATGCAAACAAATGCATTATACACACATGCATCAAAATATCCACTGAGTTGAAACTCTCTTCCAGGAGACATACATAAAAAAAAATCTGGGAGATGGGTTTTTTCACTGGACTGTCCAGAATGTTGTCATTATAAAGACAGAACTGATGTCTCCAAGATAGGAATCCATTTTCATAGCTAAATTGTAGAAAAGGCACACAGTGGCATCATGATTTTTATGCTTCTTTTTTTTTTTTTTCTAAGCAGATACTTAAAAATCAATTTATTTTTATTCTTGTATATACCAGGGGTATAGTGTTTGTTGGGATGAAAAAGCAATTTTAATTTAGCGGGAAATGGATTTTCTTTATCACAGAGAAATGTAGAATAAATGAGAGACATACAAAATAAAATTCTCATTCTCGATCCCAGGGGTTGAGGTAGGGAGATGGGGTTGGCAGAAGGACAAGTTTAGATGTTGTTAATTCTGTTTGAATCTGTCCTCGGAGCTCATAGTTGTCAATAAAAGCTCCTGGTAAGCAACACAAATGACCTAGTTATGCCTATTATGTTGAACTGGGTTTTCCAAAGGAACAGGATAATAGAGTACCAGGGCTCTGTCAGGCTCTGCCCCTGTCTACCTGCACCACCTTGGCAATCTCCTTTGCTCTGGGCATCAGTTTGCCAATCATACAATGGACCCCAACATTGCTTACAGTCTGTGATTTAAGAAGTGAACCTAACTGGGAACTTAGTCATAACTTGCCTATATCATAATAATTTACTATGTAGTATCCCTGGCAAAACTGTGTTTCACTGAACCTTAGTGAATAGAAGCATGTTTTTCAAAAGCTCTATCTGTTGTTTGTTGTTGTTATTTGGTGTAGAAGGTGGGATTGAACCCTGGGGCCCTTTACCACATCACCAAGCCCTTTTTGAGACAAGGTCTTGCTAAGTTGCTGAGACAGGACTCAAACTTGTGCCCCTCCTGCCTCGGCCTCCCAAGTTGCCAGGATTACTGGCAAGTGCTACTGCACACAGAACAGATCTACTGTTTCCTGTTCTGTGAGTTCATTTTCATTTCGTGTGATTTATTTACTGGAGTTATTTACAAGGTGTTGGTGAAGGCGGCCAGTGGCTGCCTATGGAACATCATTCATGTACCAGCAACCCCAGCATCAGTCCCTACTACTTGGAGTGTTTTGTCCTTCATATGGAGTCTTTTATCATAGATGTAGATAGACTTATCAAGTTGCACTTGATGGAACTATCTCAAAATATCTTCTATGTTCATCAGTACTTTGGTTATGAAACCTGCTGTCTTGGTCTACTGAAAGCATTCAAAGTGAACCATGTGTACATAACATCACAGTTTTCGCCGTTTTCATTGGTGTCTCACATTTGTACATGTACAATATATTTGTATGACTTTTCAATTTCATTTTCCATTGCCTCCCCTTTCCCTTCCCTGGGACCCTTCTACTCTACCGATCTCCCTTTAATTTTTCAGGAGATTTCCCCTCCCACACAGCTTTCTTTTTGTTTTCTGTTTCTTCTCCAGCTTTAAAATGAGAGAAAATATACGGCCCTTGACTTTCTGATTTTAGCTTCTTTCTCTTAACATAACTTCTTCCATCCATTTGTCTGCAAATACCATAATTTCATTTTTATTTATGGCTGAATAAAATTTCACGGTGTGTACTTTGATATATTACACATACATGAAGTATAACTTATTCTAATTAGGATCTCTTTCTTGCGGGAGTACATGATGTGGAGTCTGTGTTGTATTCATATATGAACATAGGACTGTTATGTCCAATTCATTCCACCGTTGTTCCTAATCCTATTAGCCTCCCTTTCCTTCATTCCCTTTTTGTCTAATCTGCTGAACTTGTATTCTTCCACCCGCTTCCCCTTGTTGTGTGTTAACATCAGAGAGAATATTCAATCTTTCATTTTGGGGGATTGGCTTATTTGTCTTAGCATGATAGTCTCCAGATCCATCCAGTTATCAGCACAAGTCTTTCATTTTTATGGCTGAATAATAATATTCCATTGTGTATATAAACCGTATTTTCTTTACCCATTCATCTGGTCATCTACCTAGGTTTGTTCCATAGCTTAGCTTTTGTGAATCAAGCTGCTATAAATATTGATGTGGCTATCTCACTGTAGCATGCTGATTTCAAATATATATATATATATATATATATATATATATATATATATATATATATATATATATGGAGTGGTATAACCAGGTCAAATGTGGTTCCATTCCTAGTTTTTGAGGAATCTCCATACTGCTTTCCAGAGTCGTTGGATAAATTTGCAATCCTACCAGCAATGTGTGAGTGTACCCTTTTCCCCCACATACTCACTAACATATATTGTTGCTTCCTGGAAGGAATGGTTGCAGTGAAGGTCCAAGAAAAATCTGGCCCATGGGGCCTTTCTGGGTCTCCCCAGCCAAGTCCATTTCAGTCTAGTCACATTCCTTTGCTGTCCACACTTCACTGAACCAAAGTTCACCCCGGCTCTTTGTGTCTTCAGTCTGAAGGCTCTCATGTCAGGTAAAACAATGATCCAATAAGTGTCCTTATTTTTCTCTACTGCTAGTCTGTTCAAGCAGATTCAAATATCAAACCTTCTCGGGAAATGTGATCTTTTTGTAGCACAGGTGGGTAAATGTGGGTCTGGAAACAGGTATGTGTGTGTCTATGTATTTTTTTCCCTGACAATTTCTCTTATGTGAAATATAAAACAAAGCCATCCAATGTATATAAAGATCAAGGCAGGAAGTGTTGGGCTTTTGAGGACCATGTATAATACTGTCACCTACAAAGTGGAAGCATTCAGGGCTAGGAATAGCATATGGTTTCCCAGTAACCTTAGGAGTCTTTCTATAGTTAGTAAGGGTGAATCAGCAGTGAAGGCAGCCTACTTCGAGAATTCTTTTTGAGGACCTTAAGGAGAAATAAAACCAGTGTGGTACTAGGGAAGAAACAACTTGTGGACATAACACCCCAATCAATATAAATAGGACAGTTAACTATTTTTTTCCCTTTTCTTTTTGGAAAGAGGGTGGTCATTCAGCAAGTATGTGTGGCAAGTCTCTTATCGAAGGTGGTTTGCACCTGGAGAAATTCTTGGCAAAGCACCTTGTGTTAGAAGTGCTTGGATGTTAAGTGAGAAATAGTGTAGAATTTGAATCTTTAGTGGTGGCAGTTTTGGCAAGGAGTTATTCTTTAAAAACATGCAATTTATTCATGAACTGTGTATGGCATAAAGAATGGCTGTAATAAAGACATATCTCAAAGTGATCTGGACCTCGACACTCGTTGACCTGACAGGCCATCACTAGGCACTACAAGAGCCTTGCTGAAGTTGGTCTCAACGTAGTACAATGAAATAATTACCCTGTAGTTGAGACAACCAGATTCTACTTTTTCATCTTTGTGATGCCTTAAGGCATTTTCATTTATATTCCATTTAAACATGTGGCTACAGACATGGAGTCATGACATAGACTTAAAAACTCCCTCCATATACACGATAAGTTAAAAATTTAAGTTTTCAGTGGGTAACCGGCCTAGCGAGAGGAATGTTAGTTGTGGCAACAATAGCAAAACTGAATACGTCTACAGTCCATCCAAAAGAAGCATGTTGGGATTTTGTTTCTTATTTCAGATCATTGTGCCTGACTTGTTCCATTATTCCTATAGAAATCCACATTTTGCTTTTTTCCTCAGCCTCCAAATAATCCCCAGGGACACATGTCCTTAGAGGTGAAAGATTAGTGTTTTTCCTGTAGACATCACCCTACATGTTGAACTGGAAGATTACAACCAACAGGACATGGGTAGCTGAAGTATTATTGGAATGGCTAGCTAGAAAACAGACAACAAAATTATGTAAGTTTTGGGCCCCTAGGCACAGCTGAAGTAATAGAGTACTGTGGAGATTTAGATTGCTGCTGTATGCAAAGGTGTCTTAGAGAATATATAGGAAGGATATGATTCATTAGGTAAAGTCTATTGCTACAAATGTGTATGAGTATTCTAAAGCTGTGTATATGACTGAAGTTTGTGGAGTTATCCTATTTCTCATCTTAAATGGAGATGCTAATAGTGTTTATTTCCTTGGAATACTGTGAGGCATTGAATGAAGTACTGTACTTTCATTGCTAGTAATCTTAATGCTTTGGTATAGTTCCTGGATAATAATGATTACTGAAACCATCACATAAAACCGTTTGGATCTAGGAGTCTTTATGTGCAGTCTAACAGACAAGAACGAGTCTATGCGCCTGAGGAAGAATCCAGGCATTCAGGAAGGAAGCATGGCAGGAATATAGAGACCCCTTAGGGAAGAGGAGATGGCTCACTACTCTTCTGCGCTCTCCTTGCTGCACTGCTACTACCTAGATTTCCATCCTTCCTCACCACTTTGACCATCTCTGCATTGGCATGTCCATTTCAGTTATGAGAGTGATATTTTTAATCTACAGGACACTTCTACTTGAGTAAAACTTTCAAATGGCTTTCCATTGCTGTGAATAAAATCTCTAGTATTTTAAAGACTCTTGGGACCCATGTGACATGGACTTGGCCCCTTTTCAAACTCATTGAATGGGTTGCCACCACTGCACTCCTCTCTGTTCTTGGGATTCTATTAACTTTCGCTACTTCTGTATAAGCCCTAGGTCATATATGCAACGGTTTTGTCAGTAGTTTCCTTGTTTCCGTTCTGAGCTCGCAGGCGACCTCCTCGGAGAAGCCCTCCAGGGCTATGGTCTCCCAGGGCAGGCACTGTGGATCACATGTCCTGCTTTGTCAGCTCTCCAGTGATCACCCATGGATGGAGTGCATCTACTTTTGTACACTGTGATGATCCAGTTCATTTACCACCTTTGTGAAGGAACCACTCACATATCCACACTCGAGAATGTATAAAAACCAAAGTGGCAGAGAATTTGTTTGCTGTGTGAGACAGAATCCTGCAATCAGGCTGTCCATTAATACAGTGACAGATGCATTCTCTTTCCTATGTTCATGCAAATAATGGTGACAAGTCAGATGAGTGAATGTTTAAGGATTTCTGTCTTAACCTAGTTACCTTGTTTCTTGCTAGGAGACTGGACATATTGGTACCTGGCTCTTGAGTGGGGCTTTGTCTAAGTTTCTATGATTCCCACATTTTTCCAGTGGAGTTTCATCTTTGGCCTTCTATCCTTGGTCCCTTGAGTCTCTTTACTCTCAAAGAGCATGTCATTAGCGTGTTAGCACTGATTCCAAATTCATGTTCATTCAGATCATGTAAATGGGCAGAATTTAAGTCAGTTCATGGAAAGTGATTGCCAGGCAAAGTCAATGGATCTACTGGAAGATAGTTTTTAAGGTGTTTGCATCATGGGTGGCTTTGCATATTTCAGTCCCTTCCCACTGTTGTTGAATGAAAGGTTATTTTGTGTATAGTAATTAAGAAGATCTCTGTGTATCCTAGTGACCATAGTAGCTAACTAAGATGGACTTTGAGAAGACACGGGAGATGACTGAACCTATAACTGTTTTGATGGTCTGGTGGTGGAGAAAGGACAGAAATGAGCATCTGCTGAATGTCTACACTGGACTAAATAAAGCGTGTATGCTGTCTTGAAGCATCCTTTCAGCATCTTGTTATGAGCAGTAGGTGTTTGGCAAACACCTAACTATGGCAATCAAACCTAAGAGCTTGGAAAGTTAGTGAAGGAACAAAAGTAAAACTGCCATAGACTTCCTGGGTTGGAAGGGAACTTGGGTTTAGTGAGGCCTAGCAGCCCAAAGAGGTAGAATAGCTGTGACCTTTGGTTATTAAAAAACAAACAAACAACAACAACAAAAAAAACCCAGCAGCATCCCCTCGTAATAGCCTGTAGGTGCACAATGTCAGGCCCACCCAAACCTCCTGAATTGGAATCCACATGGTTACAAGATCTCCTGGCAATCTGCATGTAGGTATTAAATTTAGAAATGCATAGCTCTTTCTTGCAAACAGAAGTCTAAAGATGTAAGACACTGAAGTATGATTGTAGAGAAATCATAAACTTAAAAAAAATATTTAAAAAAAAACCTGTGAAAAAAATTGGACACTACTTCAAAGTTCTCATGAAGAGCTTTGTACTAAAAGCCAAGAAATGTAATCTTAACTTTTGTTACCTTGAAGTCTTTGATCTCTCTGCACCTTGTTTCTGAAGGTTCTGGATGACAATTCTATAGCCATGACATTTGGAAGATTACAGGTTAGTGTAGCAGTTAGAACAATGGACATCAGAACCATATTTCAAAGGTCCAGGCTCTAGGTCACAGGTTATGTGCGCGCTCAGTTACTTTTTTCTTGATGGCGGTGGGGTTACCAGGGATTCAACTCAGGCGAACTTTACCACTGAGCCACATCCCCAGCTCTATTTTGTGTTTCATTTAGAGAGAGGGTCTCACCGAGTTGTTTAGCACCTCGCGATTGCTGAGGCTGGCTTTGAACTAGCGATCCTCCTCCGTCAGCCTCCGGAGCTACTAGGGTTACAGTTGAGTGTCACCATGCCTGGCTGCCCTCAGTTACTTTTTTTTAACCTTTCTGTCTCAGTATGTTTTTATTTTTAATAATATGGGCATGAAACCAAACAGGTATTCCTTGAGCTGGTTTTGCAATCAAAATTGAAACATCACCATTAAAACAGTTTAAACAATTGGACAATGTGCATTTTATAACTACTCCTAGGGCTAGGATATATTGGAATCAAAGATGAGTGTCCTGCCTTTGACAAGGACAGCTCTGAGCTGAAACCCCTGAGAAATATTGGAATTAGGATGAATGGCCATCTGCAAGAAGATTGTGAAAAGCTCTGACAGAGAGGAGACAAGGTATTTTTACTTGGAGAAGACAAGAGAGCCAAAGAGACATTATAGCTGTCTTAAAATATATAATAGGCTGTGGGGAGAGAGTAGAGGACTAGAATTGCCATGTGTGTCGCCAAAGTGAAGAATTAGGTTACAGGGATTTGGGATGGGAAACCACTGAAGATTTGAGGAAAGGCCAATATTGAGAAAAACTTAGCTTTAGAGGAGAGAGTAATTTGAGCAGCAAGGAAGTAGTAGTCTTCAAGAAATCTTTGGTGAAACTGCACCAATTAGATCTGGTGACAAAACCACCAGTTATCTTGAAGCAAGCAGGATTTCATTTTTTTTTTCAAATATGTAAAGTAACTTGAATGAATTACTCTTTCAGAGGAAATTAATGGGCTTGTTTAATGAATAGATGATGTAAACATATAATTATTAGTGATAGGAATGTATAATTATTGTTTGTAAGTCTTTTTAAAGATACTTACGTGATATAAAGACCTTAAAAACAATTGATCCTTTGCATTTGCCTGGGAAGTACTTATCATGAGCTGAATTAAATTCTGCCCTGAAATTTTATTTGGTCTGAATGAACATGGATCTAGAAGTCAGTAGCTAGTTCCCTGATTAATGAGGTGCTGCTTCTAGAGTTAAAGGCACAGAGAGTAGAAGTGTTTCGTTTACTTTATCAAAAAAAGATTTGCTTCCACTGCTGTCCTCCAAGTGCTAGACAGGATTTGGTGTATGCATTCAAAATTCCAACCGTAGCGTACATATGTCATGCATATTTTAAAAAGATTCAATTATAGCTGACAGAAGATTTGTAAAGGAAGCTAGATTTTGACCCAGATGGTGGCAAGTCTGTTGATGAATACTCTAAATACGTGGTATCATTCATCCCTGAGACTCAGAAAATAAACATAAGGCACTAGTTCTCCTAGGGCAGGCAAGTGTATAAGAAAAGAATGTCCACATTTTCCCCATGTATGGAGTTGCAGAATGATGTTAGATGATCTGAATGCTTGTCTGTCAGTCCCCATTCAAATGATCACTTTACCGGTTCATTTTTCTGAACTGTTCCATGGTATGATAAGTCCTAATTTTACACATTAGGACATAATGTTGTGATACTTTCACTGATCTGCATACTGTATGTTTTTATATTTGGAGCTCTGACACAAATGTTTAACTTATGCCAGATCTTTATTTAAAAATTAGCTGATCAATTAAAGTGCTTGAATTGTCTGAAAGGTTATTTTGTGTATAGTAATTCACTGAATGAATTTCCAAAAAATGAGAATATCCTGCCATCAGTGATGGCTTTAGGAAAAAATTAATAATAGGGTATCATCACAAAGTGAGAGATACATTTTCTGGGAAGGAAAGGGCCACTTCTGCCCGAAATTCTTAGGTTTCCTGTAGTTGTTATGAGATCTGGAATGGAATTAGATAAACTGATTCTTGAGATGATTTGGAAGAAGAAAATAATGAAGATAGCTTTGGAAAAATCATGTTAGTGACTTGGCATAGCACATGGCAAGATACATTCAAACCCACATAATTAAAATGTTATGCTGGTATTGTAAGGATGCAGACATGGTGTAATAGAACAGAAGAAAGGTGAAGAATGTGGTTTATACTAAAAGTGTCATTGCAAATAATGGAGTTAAGGTGTTTTGCTCAGTGTGTAATGTGGGGTAAGCTTGATAGTTGTCATGAGAGGAAATATCAGATTTCAAGCCATATTTCACAATCTGCATGGAAAGGAAACCATAGATAGAGAACAGGTGAAATAAGAGAAAAAAAAAACATTTATATATATACATAGAAAGTGCTTTTTATTCCAGGAGTTTTCAAATGTATACTCTAAGGAAAACAGTAACCTGAAAGCCATGAAGAAACAGATTGTCAGAATGCACAAAAATACTATTAGCATAGAAAAGAAACAATATAAAGAACTCATGCAAGTGATTGACGAAGCCAATGAAATAGAATGCAGCTCTGGGATGGACTGGACAGGGCTGAAGAATTAGTACCTTCTCAGACTCAGGGAAGAGTTGAGATGGGCTTTGAAGGAAGCTCTGTGAAAAAAAACATTCTAAAAGTTGCCCCTTTTTAAGGGTTTGTTTTTAATTCATTGCTGGATTGAAAAGCTTTATTTGTCAGTAGGGTATGGCAGGGTTCCAAATCAGATGGCTGGTTCTGGACTCATATACCCTGGGCACTTGTTATTTTGGACTGATGATTGAGTAAATATCCTCTTTCTATTATGAAACTACTTCTTCCTTAGGGCCTGAGTGGCCTTGAACTTGCTATCTTCCTGTGTCGCTGGGACTACAGGTTTGTGCAGCACACCTTTTCAGTCATTTCCTGACTGATTGTTTCAAACACCATGTTGGGGGTTGGGTTATTAATATTTATTTTTTAGTTGGACACAATACCTGTATTTTTATGTGGTGCTGAGAATCGAACCCAGGGCCTCGCACATGGTAAGTGAGCACTCCACTGCTAAGCCACAGGGGAGTTGGGTTATCAGAAATACCTATAGTGCCAGGCATGGTGGTGCACACCTATAATCTTAGTGGCTTGGGAGGCTGAGGCAGGAGGATCTTGAATTCAAAGGTAGCCTCAGCAAAAGTGCGGCGCGACCCTGACTCTAAATGGGATATGAAATAAGGCTGGGGATGCAGCTCAGTGGTTGCGCCCCTGAGTTCAATTCTTGGTATAACCCCCCCCCCCCCCCCCGAAATATGTATAGCACTGATAACAATGGATCATGGTTAGTTCAGTGGTAAGCAAGTATAGTGCTTAATACCTTGGTTCATGTAATTATTACTTTCTTTTTGTTCTTCTTTAATCAAAACCCATCTCTGTACAAAGGTGGTGTAGGTGGTTTTAGTAAAATCACTATCTTTTAGGCCTCAGTTCCTTTGTACAAATCAGAAATAATGGAAGGTAGGGGTGATATCAATCAAGGAATGAATATTTAGAAAGCACCTTTTAGAATTGGTGTGACATGGAGTTGGTGCCATTTTCATATTGGGTGTAGCTAAGCAAACATTTCTACAAATCAAGACTAAGCTCAAATACCAAAAGGCACCTTTAGAAAAGTGGGTTTTTTTATTACACATTCAACCTCAGGGAAGAATTGAACTAAAGATTTCTTGTTTTGTGAAATGCTCCCTCTTCATTTTGAGATTTACACTGTGTTCACATTCCTTGGTCTTCATAGGATCGGGCCTTGTTCATGATCACTCAGATAGCTACTGGCAAAGTATTTTAGGGGTCCAGTGCTATGTTTTCTTTTAAAATTCTGCCTCTGCTTTGTAGAAGTGGCTCCCTGTGAAGTGATTGTAGGCTACAATGTCCTGATAATTCCTTAGAGTGTCTCTAGCCAGCTCTCACTTGCCTAGTGTTTGGAAAGAGCTCAGTATTCACTATTAGCAATAAGAGATAGGAAAAGAGAGGCTACATTTAATACCCAATATAGTGTTTCAGGACTGAGGAAAAAAATTAGGTGTCTAATTGTGTTTGAAATGAACTATGAATAATTTTAATATAGGAACTATTGGAGGCATATGAAGGGTTCTATTTTCAATTTTAGATAGAGTAAATGGTAAGGGTAGGGTTAGAATGCTGAGTGTGCAGCAGACTGGGTTCAATACCTAAGACCAAAGTATATATAATTGACTGTCTCAAACTAGAGTTGTAACTCAATATAATATTACTTTCAAAATGGATGCTCTCAATATATACTCAGGACATGTGAGTGAAGTTGGGCCTAGCACCAACATCATATTTGGGGTACCTGTTAACTATTTCCAAAATGACTTTGATATGTTGGTGGAGAACGGCACACGTTACTTTTCTGCTCATTTTTATATCCAGTTACAGAGTACAGAAATTGCTTTCAAATGCCCCAAAGTGTAAACTACCATATTTAGTCCCTCTTTGTTTGGGAGTACCAGACTCCATCATCTTTCCTGTTGAGACCTTGTCTAGAATCTCAACAGTGCATCTCTGGCAGAACAGAGTTTGCTCCAATAATACTCTTGTCACAGGGGAGTGAGGAGGAAAACCCATCTTGAGTATAAGGTGGATGTTTCATTTCAAGGTTGCAGTTTTAACCTAACAGTATTTTTGTAATCTTCTTTTTTTATACTGTAGGAAAAAGGGAGGGCATGGTTTTCCTGCCCTCACAGTGAATTTGTATGTGTTTTTATGGACTGCAATATTTCCCTAACTGAACATTAATATGAAGGATAGGGGACTGAAAGGAAGTTGGCACATATCAGTGAAATGGCATACCTCTCATAATGATATTCATTTGCAATGAGGAGCTACATCTTACATTCCAAATCCCAATTTAGAAATAACGTATGCTATGGAGGGCCGAGAATTTGATGGGCTCAAAAGTAAGCCAGCCTTACTTTAGAATTAGGATGGAGCCAATGGTTTCCATGGCTACCATTTGTGCTAATTGTGATATATTAGTAGCAACAAGAATTGGATGGCTCAAGTCATTTAGTTAATTAAACACAAACTTGGAGTCGGCCAAAAGAATTACGGATGAAATTTGCATCCACAAGATTGCACCTGTAACATGGTGAACTGCATCAATCCTGTGGGGAGAGTTGAAATGTTTGTGTATTCCAATTATGTCTCTCTTACCCATATCTGTTGATTTATTTTTAAAGTGCCATCCTCAAATGAAAAACAATAGCAACGATCAGTGCCACAGGAATTCTTTTTGGTGCTGTTCAGACCAGGTTTCACAGCAATTATAGAAAATAATGAAAGCACAGAGTCTGCACTCACATACTGTGATCCTGAAAATGGGAATCTATAATAGAAAAGGCAGAGTGTAGGTGTGTCTGTGGCAGGCCAGTTAGGTTTTGACATCACCGAAATGCTGCTGGGCTTTTCATCAAGAGTAGCAAAAACATGGGAGATTGGCATCAAGTATAGAGATGTTGATAATTCTTGCTTATGACTCATTTCTATCCCAAAGACTAAAGAGCACGGCCTTACAAACAGGCAGGCCTCAATTTTAGATGTGCCCATCCATTCAGTTATTCCAGAAACATTTATGGGCACCAGGAAAAAGAGGTGAGCAAAAATTTCGCCAGAAACATTGACCTATTTATTATACCATGTACAGGCTGTCTCAAAAATCCTCCAAAGAGCCACTGGGTACACACAATGGGGAAGTTGGGGAAGT
Organism: Marmota flaviventris; assembly: GCF_047511675.1. NCBI lineage: Eukaryota > Metazoa > Chordata > Mammalia > Rodentia > Sciuridae > Marmota > Marmota flaviventris. The sequence goes on from NC_092517.1 coordinate 12,747,330, forward strand.
AACAGTGAGGGAAAACAGATGTGGTGCTTCTTTGTAGTCAGGCGAAGCAGCTTCTTTATTTATTCTCATCATTATATGTGACAGCAGAATACTTTTTGGATGCATTGTACACAAATGGAGCACAATTTTGATTGGGTATGATTGCACAATATGAACCTTCTTTGTACATGTACCTAGATCTCATTCCACTATTTTCCTACCCCTGTCCCCTACCCACATTATGGATCAACTTTTGGCCTGGGCTTGTTTTGCTTAAATGCTGTTCTCCAAGTGCATCCATTTAAGTGCAATTGCACAAATTGCATCATCTTTTGTTGCTGACTTGTATTCCATTGTCAATAATTACTATAACATTATAGTATTTCATATACTAGTATATGAACCACAGTTTCTTGATCCATTCATGTACTGAAGTGCATCTACAGTCATTCAGCCCTTTCCAACATGAGGTAGGATTCTAGAGGCTAGCATGAGGCCCTGGGCTCATATAATTTATGAGTGTGTATAGTCAGTGCAGAAATTTTGATCGCTTCTTACTTGCACACTAAAAGCCTGTGATGGTAGGATAGTTTCTGCTGTAACCATGATAAAATCTGGCATTTGCAGCAAGGAATTTTCATGACACCAGCCAAGGGTACAAAAAAAAAGAATTCAGAGGCACCCTAAGTCAGATTGTATACGTAGAACTCTCTAACAGTTGTGGGTAAGTCTTATTCAAAGAGTATTGGATGCCCTGGAAAGCTCAGTACACTAATTCCCTGGTAGCAGCATTGTCTTTACTAGAATAAAATGAATATCTACGACAAGAACACCTCTCTCCTTGCTGCCAAAGTATGCATTCTGTGTTAGAGTTGCTGTCTTCGGACTGCAGAGACCATCTTATTAGGGTAGTGTTTAAATATATGATCATCATCCTCTGTCTTTGAATAGGAAGGGTACAGTTAAGTAGTACAACCACTTCATTGCCTCAGTACAAACTGGTCCATGAATCTCTACTTACCATTGAATTGTGTCACAGAGGCTTTGGACAATCCAAGAAGTTGGCACAGTGTGGTCAAGGAGGTCATTTTTCTTCATGTTGTACAGCTGTCCTATTTAAAGACATGTTGCATAACTCCTACACAGTAGAAAAATGCATAAAAAGAAGTGGTAAGCAAAGAACTTTATCAGTGATTTAAAAGCATGGGGTTTAGGACAGATGTTGTCTGTCCAAGAGAGGGACCTTCAAAGTAAAATACTACTGATAAGGAATAATGCAGAGTTGTATATTCATTGTTTCAGGAAAAATGCTGTTGATTGGGTCTGGTAAGAGGTTCTGTCTCTGGTATAAACCAGAGCACTGATCTCACAGACTTGCAATGTCAAAGGTGGAAAAGTTTAATAGGCTCAGAGGGGGGTGGGAGATGGTAAATATATAGATTTGAAACAAGGAAATTAGTTGTTCGGGAATAAATTGAAGGTATTAATTTACATCAGTTAGAAGTGAGGTGGTGCTTGAAGCAACTTACATCCTTAGTTTAATCCAAGTAAAATGTACCCTGAGGCATATACCTAACCTTGATATTTTACACATTTAAGCAAAACTGGAGCTGATTTTACAGTGTAATTTGAAAAAGCTGCACAGCTTTCGTCACTTTGATAAAGAACAATATGCATTTTCAGCTGAGACAATGGAAATCTTGCCCACACTGATGACTCTGTTCAGTAAGCTTGTACATCCCGAAACATTTTTTTAAGGTGTTTGCAAGAGAGGAACAAACTTTCCTGTTTCATTGATCATATGAGTTCTTGAAGTCTCCCATGAGACACAATGTTACCTTGTCAGAACCCTCTCTAGTCACGTCCCCTGACAATACTTTTGGGTAAGTTTCCTTCCCTCAGGGTAAACCACATAGGAATTTGGAGCCTTTCCTCAGAACCATTAATGGGGTAGGTACTTGGCTTTCTAGCAAATTTGGGGTAAAACTGAAGTCCTGTTTCTCAGCCTTTTATTTGGCGCAACAGAGACCCACACTAAGTCAACTCCTTCTCAAAAAACATGGTGTTCCCATGTTGAAGAGCCAGGCACTACCACCTATTAAAATGTCAGATATCACTAAAGCTCCCTCAAGTTCAAGCTTCAGAGGAAACCAACAGAAAGAATTAGGATGACACAAATTTTCTTCAGCATGGCAGTCAGGTTCGGTCAGAGACCTGTTTGAAACATAAGTTGAAACCATTTGACACACATTCGTGACCTTGTACTAACTACTGCATTCCCTGAGCAAACATTGGTAATGTCTCATACAACAGGAAAATTGAAACACTGTACTAGATAGAAACCTCTCCTCAAATAAATAGTGTTATGAATTCATTTTCTTTAATACATCGATTATTGCCAATGTGAGTCTACCTTTGCAATGTCTTAGTACATGGAATAACAAGCACTCCATTTACACTCCGTGGTATACAATTTTTAGTGCATTTTGACACTGATCAATTGATACTCGGTAATTCTCTAAGGCATACAACATTATCCTTCTATCCGGAAGAATCTAAAGCTCACACTAAACAGAACCATCGGATTCAACTGGAAGATAACACTAGAAAGAAGCCCACATGAGCTCCAGATTTCTGTGTGCTATACAACCACCCTAAAGTAATGATGCCATTGATAAGATCACCCCCTTTCCTTCTGAGCAATAAATAGAAATGTACTTAGTGTTTGGAAGTCACAATGTTTATGGAATTGCCATGGCATTTTCACTAGGCTTACAAAATTCCTGCAGGCGATTTCAAGAACCATGTATATCACCTTGAAAACTTTCAGGGCACAGTCACAATAATGCCTACAGGGAACATCACCACGATGAGACTCTCATTTGCTTCCTGGATTTATTCTTTCTCACTCAAAGATCAGGGGACAAAAGAAATCCCGGGGAACAGAGAAGTCATGCTTTGGCAGAATCACCCAAATCTTTCAGTCAGAGCTTCTTAGCTTTCCCACCAACTGGCAACATATTCAAGATGTGCTCAGCAGCTTCCACTGACTTTTTTCCAACTTGCTGACCCTACCTTCACTCGTCAGTGACCTCCCCATCTTCCTCCAGGCAATTGAAAGACCCTCAATGCACAGTTTATGTTCCTTCTCAATACCAATTTTGCTCCAGAACCTTGCTACCTCGTCAGTCCTTCCCCACATTGGAACACATTGTGTTCCAGGGCCAGACCTATCTTCCCCATGCAAACGCCATCATACACATGTGATCACATCCCCATCTTCCAGGTGATTTCAGAGCAAGTCCCCAATATGCCTTATTACGTGTGCCCTGAAAGCCTAATAGGTTACACTTCCATAAATGCTTTCTCTAGTAGCACCCAAAAGTGTTCAACCTCAATACTGTTATCCTCCTTCACCGTTTTACAAGTTGATCCAGCATCCCTTCTTCACTACTGTAATCTGTTTTTAATTTAGCACTGATGGCATCAATTAGCTATCCATTACCCAGAGACTTCCTACAGTCTTCTACCGTAACTTATGTCTCCAAATAACCTTTATTCTTCAGTGACCATCCTACATTGTGGTCCCTTACATTCCCACTTGACATTATCTACATGTGTTCCTCCATTCCATGTTATATAAAATGGTTGCCTTTCCTCACCTTTTCATGGGCATGCAGCCAGTTTGTTTTCCTGACTCTTAGATGGATAGATATAAGATATTTATATAAGGAAGGCATAAAAAGGGTGAGGGATCATCAGAAGGAATTAGGTATCAACTCCACCAATTAGGTATTTACTCCACAGTAAATTCCATTTATATTCATATATAGTAAAGAAAATAGGGCACAGAAGACTCTGATAAACTTGAGTATCAACACCTGTTTTAAAGGGCCATCCATTCCCAGTGATATAAAACAAGCAGCCAGGCTTTGAATTTTTACACAAAAACCTTGGACTTTAAAAATGTGAAATGAATTGCTACCACTCAAAGGTACACTTTGCACATTATTCCATAGGTCAGAATCTGTCCAGATATGGACTCCATCTAAAAGCCTTTCTTTGTTTCCTTTCTGTCAAATGAGGCTAATCACATGCAGGATTTTTGTGGCAAGGGTCAGAAATAATGGAAGCAATATGCACTTTATAAATCATAATGCAGCAAAGTAAGAGGTTATTAATATCATTACTGGTAATCATAATCATTGCACCATAATGACTAAGTGCTTTACAAGTTGAAGAGAAGAATTTCTTTTTAAAGTGCATGTGGCCACTCACAGCAGAGGCATAACAAGTAAATACCCGGCTAGCTAAGATACCAGCCTGCTCCACGGTTCTGCATTTGTACATCTTATCTTGACAAAACTGTGACCTTCTGTTTACACACATATAGCAATGATACTTGTCACCATGGATCAAAACTAAAAAATAAGATAAGTATGTGTGGTACTCTCTAAGATCCTAAGAGAACACAAGAACGCTACATTTTATGTATTAAGTTCTTTCTAGGACTACAAACCTTCTGACAGGATAGCTTGCAGAAATCATTTATCTCCTGGTTGCCATTTGACACACATTATGTCAAGCTATCTAAATAATTCTATTCCCTTCCAGAAAAGTTCCTAGAATATTAAAAGACATACTAATGGTCTCACCTTCATCATCTTTGAAAAGCCAGTCCTGGGACTGCTAGATAGGGACAGAAATTAGAATCTGGATCATCATCTTCAAAAGTTACCATGGAAGCTTACATAAATCACCAAAATTTTTGAAAATTGCCTCCAAGACTTTATTTACCTACACTGAATTTTTATTCTACGAATTTGCATTATTACCTTCACTATTGCTTTCTGGGTCAAGTCCAGAGGTGACAAACATCTGTTTGGTCCTTAGTGAACTCTTTCAACCAACCAACTTCCTGCCTGGATTTCTATTCACACTAGGAGCACCTGCAGACCCAATTTAGATTGTGGATTAAGCCTGAAAGTGGCAGGTGAAAACAGAACTCGGCTCCACATCCTTAACCTACCTTCTCTTCTCTCTGCCCATCTTCCCCTGACACACCTTGTCATGCTCTACACAGGAGCAACAGTTCACACCCCATCTCCAAAACCACTGACCAGTCCCCTGTACCTCGATCTTTCTACACCAAGAAAAACAGATCAGAGAGACCAGGGAATACAAACTCCGAAGACCATGACTACATCCCTAGGAAAATCAAATTATACAGCCTGAATCCTTTTGTCAGTTGGGTTTGATGGCTCTAGGAAGACAAGTCAATCTCTGCAAAGCACAGAGAAAGAGGACATGAAATCTTCACTTGGCTCCCACAGTGTCACATTGCAAGCAGCAGCTTGGTCTTGTGTGCTGCCAGGAGAGAGCTGTTGGGGACCTGGGTATGACAACGGACCAGCCTAACCCCGACTTTCCAAAGCCTCCTGCTACTTAGTGGTACACTGAGGCAGAATTTATCTCACCCACTTCCTGCACAAACAGCCTACCTCTTTTTGTCAATGCCTGAAGGAGCCTCTGTTTGCTAGGCCATCAAAACACCTTAAAAACCCAATCAGCATATTACATCTCTTTGCCTTTCTCCCTTCATTTTCCACTTAAATCTATATAGCTCCCTAGCTTCATTCAAGATTTTTCTATCATACACTCTATCACATGGGTTGGTTTTTCCCCCTCTTCAACTGTGTCTGCTTGGGTGCAGCACATACTATTTTCCAGCCATCATGGTGCAGTTAGTCCTGTCAGAACCAATATCCACCTTCTTGATGGAACCCATTAGTACCACACAGTACATGTGATTTGAAAGACATGCTAGTAATTTTTCTGTCAACAGTCTTTGCCAGGTTACCCATGCTCAACAATGCCAGCAGCATATGTATGTTATGTGACGGTATTTTTTTAAAGGAACAGCAAGGATATATGACCATGTATAAGACCTAATGTTAAGAAGCAGTTCCTACCTGGAGTCTTTAATGAATTAAGATGTGACTTTTCCCTGGGGACTCGAATGAACTTTGGATTCTGATAATACAGGTGGACCAGGGTCAGGGAACACAGTGCTATCATCCACTTGCATCCTCCTGTCTTCATAGTCCTGAAACTAAGGACTATGTGCTACATAAGTAATCAATAATTATGTGCAAGAAAGCAAAAAGAACCTAAGCGGGTATGCTGAATACATGTGGATACCTGACCCTATTCAAATTAATCAGAGACCCTGGGGGCTAAGGCAGGAGCACCCCAAGAGAGACACCCTGCCTCAAAGAAGAAAACTAAAAGGACCAGGAATGTAACTGAGTTGCAGAGCACCCCAGCAAATCCTCAGGAAAACATGGTATATATGGAGCCTTACAAGACCATAAAAAATAATGATATAACTAGAGAACATTATGTTAAATGTGATAAACCTAACCCAGAAAGTGAAGGGTCCTATGTTTTCTCTTTCATGTGTGTGTGGTGGGGGGGTATTCTGGGGAAGGATAGATTTTGGCAATGATTATTTTACTGTGTGCATGTATGGATATTTAACAACAAATCCCACTACTATCTATAATTATAATGCACTTGGAAAAAAATAAGAATCACCCTGAAAAACCTTCATCTCATTTTATTCTCCTTTCAAATGGTACCATCCTGACTGTGGCCTCCTATTTGTTCAATCCGGCCCCTCCTTGCTCTGAGAGAGAATGTGAACATACATTCTCGTTTATTGCCATTTCTCAGAAAGTATTTCTGTCACTTGCCCACTGAAACAGGAAAGTGACTAAACACAAAAAGACTGTGGCACAGAGACAGGCTAGGCTGAGATTGCGCCAAGTAGATAACATTCCATTGCAGACTGCTCAGTGTCAACACCATAGAAAGCCTATGGAGCAGTTGGAGTTGAGCAAGGGTACTATGTCACCTCATTCTAAGCAATGATAATAAAAACAACTCACTCAGGATGGTAGGCAGGCCAAGAACAATAATGGAAACCAACTCTACTACCATTATATGTCAGCTAGAAGACTTGTAGTTGACACATTTAATTAAATACAAAAGATGCACATTTGGAATCAACCAATGTCCTTACACAGGTGTGGGGAAGGGAGGAGTCAAAGCATGAGTAGATAATACTATTTAAAAAGACAGAGTACAACAAGGAAGGGATGGATTTGAGGATACCAAAAGGAGGACAAACCAAAAGTACCCAGGTCATTTTGACATCTAATCCATTCTTAACTTGTAGGGCTAAAATATATAGAAAATAATGCATGTTAATATTATTTTAGCCAGGTAACTTTAATCTGGCCCTTGGAAATCACTAGGACACATCACCACTTTCTAACAACTTTTCAACTGCCATGCTAGAAATACATCAGGGTACAAGAGATCTCCAAACAAACGTATAATATAATATCTCCATTTCCTTTGAAAGCATTATATATTTATTATTTCTTCCTTTATGAGCTCTGAAAAGATTATAAGACTTAACTTTCATCTCTTAATGTGGCAACGATTTTAAGCCACAGGGGTATGAATGGTTTTATTTCTCATGATTATAGATGGAAAAAATTGTATGCGTATGTGACACACATGTATATTTATTTATATTTGTTGTTGGGATAACAGGTGAGACAAAACTAAAACCTTGGTAGACCAAAGCAAGGCCCAGAAATCTGGGCCAAAAGAAAGATCAAGACAATCAGGCTACGCCAGCTTCCTACTACCTGGGGGGATTAGTGTCATTTGTGAATAAATGGACATACCTTGAGATTCAGTTTAAGCATAGAAAGCTCACCATATTCTAACTGCAAATTTGAGTCTCCTGGGCTGTGCTATTCCCACATACAACTCGGTGGGCCTTACGGATACCCCTGCCAGTGACTTCCACAATATAGTTACAGTGGCCTGTGAACGCTTAATGGGACAAAACAAAGGAATCACTCAAATTCCCCATAGAACACATAACAGTAGGTATATCACCCTGCCACGATCAATCCCCAAGGAAAATGGCTGCGTAGGAAAAAAGGAAAATTTCCTTCAATGCACTACCTGTTTCATAGGCCAACATGGTAAAATAAACCTATGTGGGTATCATCTCTACAACAGATAAATTTCTGGTCTTTGATAATGGGTATTTGTTTTACTTAGCAGAGATGAATGAAGAAACCAAACATTAAGACACTGCAGAATCGCTTCAGTACTTGTTTAAATGAGTTAACAATTTTCATGCTTTCACAAATTTTTATATTGCATGTCTTTGGGAAGGACATTGACATTTATGTTATTTTAACAGATTGTGGACTGAATCCAAACATTTACCTTCGTCCTCCCCCAAATATCTTGACACAGGATACATTATGAGTAATCTCCTACTGGAATTTATTTCTACTACTGGTAAAGAGGGCTGTTCCTGTAACAAGGAGACAGATTCTAAACCAATATGAATTCAGTAATAATTGTTAATTTCAGAGTGGTGATAATAATGTGCTGTAATTATTATAAAAATAACAATCTATTATCTAGTCTTGAAATGGAATCTGAGTATTTAATTATAGGGTGACTTATTTGTTTTTATGTTCTTTCCTACATTATTTGTATTTGCCTATATCAAGCTTATTCAGTAAAGGGAAGAAAAACTTCTTTTATCCTACATAAGGAAAATATAATAATTTTTAAAATGACTTAATGATACTTGCAGGCCCATGGTAGGCAGACACAGGACTGTTTCTCAAGAACTTGCTGCTATAAGTACATGAGCCACAGGCAAAGGCACTCCCAGATATTAATTCTGGCAATCTGCAGCCTTCTGACCATGAGTAAGGATATAATTTCTCTGAGCCTCCTTTCTTCCCCCTCTTCATATCTGAACTTGGTTATAAAAATGGCACTCATCTGCTGTGTGGGGACAAGTGAGATACTGTGCAGAACACACAGAGAGGGACTCTTGTTATCATGCTCAGAAGGTGGCACATCATGTCGGGCCTAGCACAAATATCTGAGGCCATTCTACCTTTATTTCAACAGTTGTAGATGAACACAAAATTAAATAAATATCATGGGGGCTGGGGTTGTGGCTCAGCAGAACACTCACCTCGCACCTATGAAGCCCTGGGGGTTTGATCCTCAGCACCACATAAAAATAAACAAACGAAATAAAGATATTGTATCCAACTTAAAAAAAAAAAAAAAAAGATATCATGTGATGCTGAAGATTGAACCCTAACTCCTTCACTGTGTTCAGAAGGTGGCACAGCAGAAATGTCTCAGCAATTCTTTCTGCTGGCAAAGTGTGTTATTTCTGTCACCTTGAAAAAGGAAATGTTTCAGTGGCCAAGACTCTGGCCCTATTTCAGTTTCAGATGCATGAAATTATTAATTGCAGCAGCACTATCAGTGAAGTGCAGCATTCATTTTTTTTTTTGTCCGCAGAGGGTAAGCAGAGGTCATTTTCTAAGAACACACTGAGAACATAATAATATCTTCAGAAAACCAAAACAATGTCAGAGGATCCTTAAAACAACATTATTACAGTAGGGCACTCATAAAAATTCATGAAGACTATTTCTTATATCACCCCCAACTAAACTATGATTCCTGTTATTTGAAAGAAAATGGTGTGTGGGGGGAGAGGCAGGGAATGGGGCACTGAGCTTCTTTTTTCATTGAATACATGAAGCTTTAATAGCAGTAGATATTTATACTGCTCTGAACACAATGACAGGATCCCACAGTTTGGGGACCCTAAAAGTTTCCTGTTTCTTCAAGTTCACCTTCAGCTTCTACAAAACAGAGATGTCACCGTGGACCTTATCCTGGGAAAAGAATTAAAGCCACAGCTTAAACCAGGTGGCAGTAAAAGACAGGTGGTCTTCTGGTCCTGCTTAAAAATAATGTGCATCATGCAAGATTCACCCTTCAATATTCATCTCAGTTGTCTATCAACTGCCAATTCATTTGTTCGCAGCACCAGCCTCTTTGCTAGTGCAGAGATGTGAGAATAAGATGATTATTTATAGGCTTTCTAATGCCTGTTTTGCTGGACGGGAGAATGAATTTCTAGAACACAGGCAAACTGGCAAAGCTCCTGCTCTGTAATTGAGGAGGCTGGTAGTTAGGGGGAACAGGAATGGCTAGAACTATTTTCATACATCTCATTAGGCTTCCTTGGGAAAGAATCGTCATTCTGCCTCTGTGAGACTTGCTCTTGAGTTCACTAATAGAATTTCAACCCAGTTCAACATATGCCCAGAGGAGGGCTCACCACCATATTGTTCACATTATGAATGTTTGGAAAGAAACAGCAATTCAGAGAAAGCAGTATGTTTCAGAGGATGTGGTCCTATGCTTCATAGCAAAAGCCAGTCTTTAGCCATCAGGAGTAACAGATGGAGGATGGAATTCCTCCCTTTCCAAGGCCAAGCACCCCTATGTAGCCCTGAGCTTAACCTCTCAACTCCTGCCAGGTTGGTAAATATCTTTACTGTCTTGCATACCTTTTTCTTCCTAAAAAGAAATGGACAAGTTCTAAACAGGTCATTTTTACCTGCATTTTGGGAGAAATATAGGTCATAACCTTGTAAAAAGCAGTTTGTTCATGTGGTTAAAAGGTCTAAGGCCAAGGCTTCCAGTCAATGAATGGCACTTGGCTCACTCTGAACAACATGGTAATATTTTATCTAGAATAACCAAACACTTCTTCTTCCAAGCCAGTATGCATATGAGACTGAGTAAGGGAAACCAGTAATAAGTTATGAACCACGACAAACAGAGGACACAAAAAGCATGCACTATCCTAAAAGATAAAAAAGGGGCTGGGGATCTGGCTCAGGAATTAAGTGCCCCTGGGTTCAATACCTGGTTCAAGAAAAAAAAAAATGTTTTTGAAGACCCCAAATGTTATTGATGGAATTTAAGTCATGTCAGTGAATACAGTGAAAACCATTCCACTGATTCCCTGGGAAATACCAAATCATTAAAAAGTAGAATATTCCTTTAGACCAGTTTTATTGTTGTTCAAATCTCACTAAGCCCTTTCCATGAAGCAGGGACCAGGGGTCAGTATACAGCATGATTAATGATGCCATTCCATCTTCACAACAGGACAAGGGAAATCCTCAAACATAAGATGTATTCCTAGGCCCTTTGACAAACTATAGGCTTTCTCTCAAATAGACTGCCTCCAATTACCCACTTGGCTAAAAATGTCATGTGCACAACATCATGGCTCCAATTCCAATGGCTTCCTTCCTTTTTTGAATACGGAAAACTTCTTTGTCTCAGAGTCTCCTTATTCTGTTTTCCCTATTACTTACCACTTGAGGATATTATATGTATGTTTTGTTTTCCATCTGCCCACCACCCATAGTACCTAAAAACACAAATTCCTCTATGACTCAGAGAAATCCAGGTAGCAACATTATGCTCAAAATATGGTCTGGGGTCAGATTCTTTTGAACTATCACAAAATCTTCTGATGAACGCCCATGTCTGAGGGTCGTGTCCCCTCTCACCTTTGGGCAGCCGCTCTGCAGAACTAGTTCTGCATCTAAACCCCATCCATCAAATCTCTCCATCCATGGTCAAGAGATGGATACAGACTAATATGCTCATTTCACATGGCTAGTTTATCTTTTCAAGCCAAAGGGTTTGAGACCACGAGGTCAAATTACTAAAGCAGCAGGATGTAAAATAAAGTGAGTGCTGAACATAAAGTTGACAGTGCGTGTTCCAGATTCAAACTGAAAAAAAAAAAAAATGCATTGGCCACTCAAATATGTGACCCAGGGCTTAAACAAACTTTACCTCCATACACTACCATCTTGAATCTGTGCAGCTGGCAAGGTAGATACCCTCATAACCATTATACAAATATAGGAAGAAACAGCACAAATGACTCCCCTAAAAGATGGGGGCTCAAAGATCAGTGTGGCTTCCAAATCCCGCTGGCTCCATGCAGCCCCTTCCCTAAAGTCACCTTAATATAAGACTATCTATCTGTACTCAATCTCCTCTGCGAAAAATGCACAATCATGCCCTAATACACCCTAACTTAGGATCTTCTTCAACCCTTCCCTGTTTCAGTACATATAACTGTATGGTGAGCCCCACAAAAACATTTTTGAAAAAGACCTCATGCTAGTACAGAGGACACGTGAGTAAGCTGCAGGGTAACCTGGGCTGTGAAAATACCAAGGACCTTGGACAGAAGCTTGTCCTTCTAATAAAGTTGCAGCTCAAAATAATAATGACAAAGCAAAGTGCAACTTGCCTCATCCATCACTCCTACATCTGCCAGGTGACATCTTCAGCCCCTCTGCTATCTGTATAATTAAACCATCGCCAACTCCAATTGCAATCTCTACCTCACTTTCTTTTCCTTATGAACACATTGGCCCTAGGAAAAAAATTCTTCTTAAATTAATATGGTATCAAATGGAGGGAAGCAGATGCTATTTTTACTTGTTACTTACAAACCAGCACAACACTGGAACACTGGTAATTACTTGCTTATATCTTCTTAGGCAGAGGTGGAAACATGGACTTTGGGATCCAGAAGCCTTACAATTTAATCTCGCCCCCTCACTAATCATCTGTGTGAATTTGGGTCCACCTTGTACATCCGTGGGTGTTTATCTCAGCAATCCCCTCAGATATTATAGAACTGAAATGAACTACTCTATACAGCACATTATAGAGTGATCCCATTTACTCACACTGGATCATGGTCCAAATATATTAAACGGATAATTCTAGAAATAAACAATTCAAAAGTTTTAAGTTGCATGTATTCTGAATAGCACAAAGAAACTTCTCACCACCTCGCTCTACCCCACCTGGGATGTGTGAATCATCCCTTAGTCCATACTGTGAACAATACCCATCAGCCCAGGCACTAGTTTGCTAATTAATTATCAGATCCACTGTACTGAGATCCCAGTGCTGGTATTAAAGTTCCCTTTACTTTTGTTAATGGTCCCAAAGTGTAAGACTAGTGATACTGACCATTTTACCACATTCGATCTGATTAACTAGTGTTGTTAACCTCCTATACTGCTATAATTCAACGTCATCATTGGGATGGATGTATAAAAACATACACAGCCTTTGGTTCTCTGTGTGGTTTTCAATACCCACTGGAGGTCTTGAAATGCTTAAGCAAAAACTACTACATAAATTAGGATGCACACCTCATATTAAATACTTCAACAAAGTTGCTTCAAAAATACTGTTTCCGTTAGTAACTATCCATAACTTTACTTCTAATTTTGATTTAGGAAGCAAGCCATCACCGGGATTAGCCCACCTTTGTTATTTCACTTGTGGTCAACTCTACTTGTTAAAATGGAAATACACCTCCTCCTTGCACTCTTCTTTCCTCCATATCCTCTTATGGCATCACAGGAAGTTAGTGAACTCTCAGAACCATGGCTTCCATTGTCCCTGGTTACACTTGTGTGAATGGGTCCATTTCAACAACGTAGGCTGGCCATACACAAGCCCAACCGCGGCCTGATTCTCACTCTCCAGACACAGAGTAGATAATTTCTCTCTATAATTCTTGCAAAAGGGTGAGAGCAGATGAAATGAAAGCAAGTTTTACCAGCTAAGAGAACAGAGGAATTATTATGACAATGATAAATAACAACAATAATGGTGGCGAATCAACTATCATGTGCAGTATTCATCCTTTCAATTATTTCACAGCCAACAGTCCAATGAGGGTTATGTTCACACTGACTTTGCAATGAGGAAACTGAAGCTTAACTCATGTGGCCACAGTTCAGGAGCAACAAACTCTAGAACAGGGGGAAATAAAATGAAGCTGTGCTTAATGAATTATTCAAGAGACTGACTGAAAAGAAACGGCTGCATCTCTTCTCCATGCCACCCCACCATCAGGAGGGTTTCATAGGGACAGCTGCCCCAACCAAGGGACGTAACCATTCATGATTTCTATCAGCTCAAAGCTATTAAGCACAAATTCTGTAAATAACTAAGTAGCAGACCTAGATGATTCTGAGATCTTCACAAAATGTCACAGTTAAATAAATCTCTGAGCATTCAGAGTTTTTTTTAGAATATGACTCAAGGAACACTGACCATTAAAAATATATAACTGGACAAAAGAGGGGGGAAGAAGTAAATTTTCATCTCTCATCTTAGCTCCTGATAAAATTCTACACATGCCTTATATAAGAACCATTGTTACTGTGGATGCGAACTGAGGTCTAAGAAAGATGAGAATGTCACCCAGAATCCTCTCCCCTTGAAAATCAGAATATTTTTTAAAGTTACATTGAACAAATGTGATCAGATTGTTCTGTGTGGACAAGTGCTAATAATAGGCACAATGACATATGTGCAGTGCAGCCGCCTCTATGTTGATATATAGGATCAACCTTCAAGATAGTCACATCTTCTCCAAGGTACAAAATCATTCCCAGAAATGTTGATTAAAAATAGAAGGACTAATTACAATGGCAAAGACCCCCTTATTTAAACAAAGATCCAGGATACACATGTTTTGAGAGGGACACAATTGAATCCACTATATTGGCCATCCTTAATGGATACCATTTGGTGGGACCTAGGAGTGGCCTAGTTAGACACTAAAATTTTTTTAACAAAAATATCATGAATGAACTTGTGTTTTACCCAAAGTACCATATGGCTTCTAACTGCAGAGACAACTTTCTCACCCTGAATAGAAATCTGCTCATCACTGCCCTCTTCAGAAATTCTGGACTTGTGGAAGAAATCAAAAATAAATGCATCCGTTTTCATGGTTTCTTTATAAGGAAACCATGTGTAAGATCTTACAAGCTATATAAAGAATCTTTGTTTTTCAAAACCCATCATCTGAGAATCATCATGTTTCCCCCAGAGGATTAAAACAGCAAGTAAATGGCACCTACTCTCCTTAACCTTTGATAGCAACCTGAAGTCTTACCATTTGGTGGGTCCCTTGTGTTCACTTTAGATGCAGTTTTTATCCCATCCTTAAATTAAAAGCTCTGTTTTGAAATTATTATTTGGGGTATGGACACATGTGCATGTTATTAAATGTATATTGTTTAGAATATACAAAATAACATGTACAAAGCATGGGGTGGCAAACATAAAACCAAGCAGAGAGGTTAAACTCCATCTGTGAACATAAGCATTCACTTATTTCTGTGTCAAGCTACTTGATGCCTCTGCATGAAAGAACTACCGATTTCAGAAATGTCATTCGAAAAGTAAATAGCATTTGGGGGAAAAGAAACGTCAAGAAGAGGTTGTGGAAAAACAGATGAAATAACTGGGACTTATCAACTGAAGGATGAGCACACATAAAATGGGCATCATCTCCTACCAATGGAGCTGGGAAGAGAATTCCCATTCACCGTTGCTAATAAGTACAACATGACCATTATTATTACTTACATTAGTAAACAACTACATAAACCACATTCTAAAATCCAAATGAATGTAGAATATAATAAATATATCAAGCCTTGCTGGATCTCACAGTGAATTTTATGAGCCAAGTCCAATAATTTTCTAATGAAATTGGAGAATACAGTGTTAAGTGCTTACCATATATCTGTTTTGTGGTTGTAGGTAATCAGCATGCCTTTTTTTTTTTTAATATGGTGCTGAGGATCAAACCCACTGCCTCACACATGGGAAGCAAGTGCTCTGCCACTAAGCTACAGCCCCAGCCCCCATATACCTTTTGAGTAGAGAATATATTGTAAGAAGTTGAGGAGAGAAAATGTGTGAAGCTTAAATACTATTATTTGGGCAAAGTGAAGACTGGTTCCACTGTCATTATTCAGTAGCCTTTTGGCTAAATAACAATTGGCAATCATTTTAGCTTGCTTCATCCTATCTTGACAACTCATTCACTGTGTGACACTTAATGAAAGCCAGCTGCAGCAAGAGTTCCCCTCAGCAGAGATGTGAGATTCACCCCATCAATTCTTACATGGAGCTTGGTACACAGCTAGTAAATAATGCCCTCAGTGGAAAATGTCATATACTATACTTCTCCGCATAATCATTTCAGATTTTAGGGAAAGGTTTTGGGGTTTTTTTGTTGTTGTTTTGCTTTGCAAAAATGTGGGATATAACCATTATGTGAAATTTTTTCAAAAAAGTATCCACTATTAATTACTAAACTGCCTTTGACAGAGGATTAGTATGCAAGGAATAGGTGTTAATTGCCACCATATTAATGTATACTTATCTGGCAAAAATACAGTAGTTTATTTAAGACAATTTTTTTTCTTTTTGGCAGGGGGAGAAGAATGATTCTGTAAATACCAATACATCCTAGGAACATCCATATTTTTTTCTATAGTATAGACAACAGAATGGAAAACAAAGATTATTACATCATCAAATATTTACTATAAATCATTTTGGTTTGAGTCTTTGAGCTCTTCTCATTCATATTTTTGTTGGACATGCATGTCAACTTTACTCTTACTATGTTTTTTTAATGAAAACAAGGCATAAAAGTTTTTGGAAGGTAAACACATTTCACATGAATGCAAGGTTGACAGTATTTGCTATCAACTGCATTTTTTGGCAAAACTTAAGATTTCTTCAAAGCCAACTTTCAAAGGGGGAAAGTAATTCCTGTACCTCAACTCAATAATTGAATACTCCTTGGTCTGATTTGCTCCTCTTTCTTTCTCCTTGCCTTGGTTCGAGACCAGTGAGGAGGACAGTAGCTGCAGCTGGCTGAATCTTGGCCCTCTTCCCCAGGAGCACAAATGAGTATTGCTATTTCTCTATTATTTGCAGTACACATCTGTATACTTGGGTTTTCAGGGATACAAAGAAATATTCCTTGCATCCTATTCCTCCATCAAAGGCAGTTTGGTAACTATAATAAGTAAAAGTGGCATACTTTTTTGCAAAACAAAACAAGCACACATCCTATAATACCTCCCAGATGCAAGATAAATGACGTTATTTTACAGAAATATGCTTCACCACAATGTGACATGCCAAACTAACCAAACTAGGTATCCATTTAATTAAGGCATGGGCACCATGACCATTTCAAGACATATTTTGTGCTTGCAGACTGTTTTAAAGTAACCACATATGTAGAACCCTACAGCACCAAGACTGACACATGGTAAACTCTCAATAGATAGATTCTTTTCACAGTGAATAAAATACGCCCTGTAAGGAAAGAAACCAATCACCTATTGGAAGCTCCATCTGTTCACAGGTAGTACGCACCATTGTATAAGTGAAACACCTGTTTTTGTTTAATGTTGATTCAGTACCTATAAAACAGATTGCTTCTTAGGTTTGGATAAATTTTATAGGTATATAAGCTATCTGGCTCCATGGTGATAAGAGCTCACTGACAGAGGCCCAGAATGTAGATTGTCAACATAGAGAGAATTAGAAGAAGGGTGAGGACTTTGTTTTCCTCACTTTAATCCGTCGGGAGTTCATCTCAGGTTCCCTCCACAGGAAGCCCTGATACCAAGACTACAGTCACCTGGGCTAGGTACTGGGACCAGGCAGATGTCTCCCAGTCACTCCAGGAGAATGAGGGGACAGTGACCTCTGCTTTCTTCTTACCTCTAGAGAAAACTGAAGTTCTACTTACAGAGAGACTAGAAAAATCACATTAAGTAAACAAGCCTTGCGCTTTTACTTTGCAAACTGAGCATTGCTAGCAGCAGGCCAGCCTGGCACTGTGTGTCCCCTGAATGGGTACACAAGGTGACAACAGTACCACCCATGAAGTGCTCCTGACGACTATTTTAACCTGAAGTTTTGCATGGGAGCTTCCCAAGAGTCCAGTGTCTTACAATAGGCTTATATATGGAAAACTACGAAACTCTGCTGAAAGAAATCCCTTATAACGTTTATTATATATATTTACTAAAAGGAATTCAGATGTTCTCAAAGAAAGGATGAATGTCTAGGGAAATGGTAATTCCACTCAGTTCATCATTATATACTGAATATATGTATACTGAATATATACACATAATTATCACATGATACCCAAAACTATGTACAATTATTATTTTTTACAAAGTGGACCAAAACAATCAGAGGGAGGTGCCTTATTGATGAATTGGCAAGCTCAATATTAAGGTATCAGTTCTATCATTCTCTAAATTCACCCCAACACTTGTCCTATAGAATCAGACAAGCTAATTCTAAAATTCATATAGAAAATGCAGAGGATCCAATTAAGATAACCCTGGAAGAAAAGTAAAGAAGAACAAGGTTGGAGTTCTCATACCATCTGATTTTAGGACATATTATGATGCTATTGTAATCAAAAGAGCAGGGCACTAGTATCAAGACAAATAGATCAATGGAATAAAAAAATCCAGAAATGAACCCACAAATATATGGACAACTATTGCTGACCAAAACGCAATACAGTAGAGAAATGATAGCTCTATGAATACATGGTGCTGAAATCACATACACTTCCAAAAAATAAATGCAGATCCACACGTCTCTACCACACCAATATAAAATTGATTGTAAATCTGGACATGAAATCTAAAACCACAAAATTTCTAGACAAGAGAAAAATCCATGATCTCAGGTTAGCAAAGTGCTACCCTCTGGGGAGTTCTGGCGCTGTCCCCACCTGGAGCAAAAAACTGGATCATTATATATTTGTTCTAGCATTTTCCAGTGATTGCTGGCAGTGTGCCATGGAAAGGGAATATCATCTTAGACAAGATGAGTCTGCACCCAACACAATTCTCAAAGAGGGTCAGCAGAGAGCTAGCAGCTGATACCTTCACAGCATCTGCAGGATCAAACCTCTCAGTCCTGAAGAAAGGTAGAATCCCTCTGGATGATGCAGCTCAATACCCACAACACATTGCTGCTGGTGTGTCTTTGCAGTACTAAATAATTTTAGAATGAATAGTTGTTTATAATGCTATTCAGATAACTGGTATATAATTGCTTAACAAATTTAAACATCATTGGTATGCTGTTTCAAAAGATAACATACCTTTCCTAAATTGGGGGCATGATATATATAGTATGTTAGGTTTTTAGATGAAAACCTAACAAAAACAACATGAAGGAGGAAAAATTTATTTTGGCTTCATAGTTTTACACATTCAGTCCATGGTTGGCTAAACTCCACTGCTCTGAGCCCCCAGTGAGGGAAAACATCATGCATGGGAGACGGGCGGGGAAGGGCAGAGTAAAGTTGCTCACCTCTTTGTAGCCAAGAAGCACACAGTGAGAGTAATACAGGCACCAGGGTACCCCCAGTGACCTACTTCTGCTAGCTATAACCCACCTGCTTCAAGTTAGGAACGAGTCTAGTCCATTTAAATCATTAACTCATTAAGTGAATTAATCTGCTTGATCAGTTTATGACTTTCAAAATCTAGTCATTTCATCCCTGAATATTTTGGGATCAACACAGGAGATTTTGTGGGATACTTCACAACATATGGAGACCATAGATTTTAATCAAAAAGGAAACAAATATTGGCTTGAGAAAGGAAGGAGACATTCTGAGGTTCCTAGTCTAGACAAGTCAATCTATGAGTATACAACACTTTAGAAATAAATGTTTCCTAATTCCCACATCAATTAAGTAACAAAAACTCAACCTTAGAACAGTCCAGTGATTAACATGTCTCCGTTAGCCTGGGGGATTACAAACTCAGGTGGCAAAGGAAAACCATCCCCCAGCCTATCTAATAGATATGAGGTCTTTGCTACTGCTTAATAGTAGAAGGAGCAACAACACCCTATACAACTAGCCCGCCAAACTTTGTAAAACATGCTTACTGATGCATTTCCAGTCCAAGATGAGTCACCTCCCCTTGGTCAACTCATTCCTTCAAATCCTTGACTCATGTTTTTGTTTGTTCTTTCCAATTTAAGGTCATCCCAAGAGTGCCTCCCTTGTTATCCCTGGGGAATAAATCCCATTTTTTTCCTTATCTCTAACCCTTCGGTTTGCCTTTTCCAGGGTGTCAGATCTTTCTCCCCATTCTCTGGCATGGGTATTTCATTATACAGATCCATTATATGTATCTGTAAAGATACCAGAACCTTGGAAAGCTGGAAATGGAACCACCATTTGATCCAGCTATTCCTTTTCTTGGACTAAAAGACCAAAAAACAGCATACTACAGGGACACAGCCACATCAATATTTACAGCAGCACAATTCACAATAGCTAGATTGTGGAACCAACCTAGATGCCCTTCAATGGATGAATGGATAAAAAAAAATGTGGCATATATACACAATGGAGTATTACTCAGCAATAAAAAAAATAATATGATCATGGCATTTGCAGGGAAATGGATGGCATTAGAGCAGATTATGCTAAGTGAAGTTAGCCAATCCCAAAAAAACAAATGCCAAATGTCTTCTCTGATATAAGGGAGGTGAGACTCAAAATGGGGAAGAGAGGAAGAACATGGGAAGAAGATTACCTGTACATTGGGGGGAAAGTGAGGGAGAAAGGGAAATGCATGGAAGGTGCAAAGAGATCCTCATTGTTTTACAAAATACATGTAAGAAGATGTGAGGGAAAAAAAAGAATAGCATTACTCTAAATTAGATAGAGAGAAGGGAGGGGAGGGTTTGGGGACATAAGAAGGATTATTACTGTGTGTACACATGTGAATGCATGACCAATGATTCTGCAACCTGTATACTCAGAAAAATGAGATATTATTTCCCATCTGATTCAAATGTATGATATGTCAAGGTCATTGTACTGTCATGTGTAACTAATTAAAACAAATTTAAAAAAAAAAAAAAAGATACCAGAACCTTCTGGTGCAACACTGGGGCTCCTGTCAGCACAAGTCTTTATGCATTACTATGCATACACTCTGCTTTGGAACTGTTCAAAGGCCTGTTTTTATTCCACTACACACACACACACGATAAAGTAAATGGAGGGGAGAAAAGTCTTCTCCCACCACAACCAAGAAAATAATAAAGATCCTGGGTCACCAATGTCAACTTGACATGGCTTTCACCCTCCCTGTCTGTCCAGTTTCTGTGTTCTGCCCTTCCTCTGTTGCATATCATAATCATGTGCAAGCAAACAGAACCATCAGACACCATTACCTACTCATCTGCAGATGGTTTGTACATTCCATCTGTGCATTATTTACTTTTTTCTTTACATTTAATAGAAATCCATTTTAACAGATTAATATTTTAGTACATTGTAAAATTCACTTTCCTTCATTCTTTTTTTTTTCTCATTGCTCATCTTTTGATCATTTGTTATGTGGGCCTGGATGTAAGACTGCAGATAGTCGGAGAGAAAGACAGAAATCCTGAATTGCCGTGACAAGAATCTGGATTTGGCAAGGAAATCCGACCAAGTTTCAACTTCAGGCAAAAAATGTTTGCTCACATTTCTTAGTGGGGAAAATGAACGTAAAAATATAAACACATAAATGTGTTGCCTGTTCCCTTAGAACTACTTAGAGCTGTTTGTTTTCCTAAGCACTGGCAATTAAAGCCTTAGAGAATGAAAAATTAAACAAGTCTATAATCTACTCTTTTATTAAATAGGCTTTTTAGTTGAAAGTGAATATCAGTGTAGCAGAATGAGTGAGCATTAGAGTCACAAAACTTCCACTTTCATCTAAGCTTTGCCAGGGATGACTATATTCCTTAATGGGTCACATACGCTCTTTGAAAACAGAATTTTTGAATTAGTATATTCTGAGTGTGTGCACTTTAGGAACCAAAATGTAACCCTAAAACATTGATATCCCAGAAATAGTTCAGTTTTTTTCATTAGGATATTTGTATGTATACCTTCCTTTGCAATTCTTTTTTAAAAAATCATTATCCTTGTTCATTCAGAAATACTTTTGGAAATTGTTCTTATTGATAGGTAGGTGTATGTCTGCCATTAAGAAAGAGGGGAGTTGAGATCAATGATTCCATGACTATCTGAAAATTACTCTCTTATAGGCTATCAGAGAGAACATCACAGGAAAAAAAAATCAATTTAGTTGAAGGATATTAGGGCATGGAGGTTGAACTTGAAAGATGAAGTTAATGAAGAATTCATGCAAAAAATAAAATTCTGGGCATAGAGAACTGCATGCATTAAATACCTTTGTTAGGAATGAATGCAGGGCACCCAAGAACGCCATATGCACCGTATTTCAGGAAGCCAGCCATGTAGCCAAATCAGATGCTATGTGGAGTCTGGGGAGAGATCCCACAACCTGATCTGATTTGAAGTTTCTATAAAGATTGCTGTGGTGGCCCTCTGAAAAACTGCTTAAAGGGAGACAACAACGGATGTAGCGAAGCTAGCTGGAATTCTCATATAATATCCAAGCACTAGGATGTAGGAGGAGGAGAACAACAACTAAAACTTGAACGTGAAAGCCACTGTTATTTGTGCTATAGGGTTATTAACTGGATGAATATATATTTAAGACCAGGATGGGGGCAGCAGGGAGAGAACTGAACAGTCTAAAGTATTATTCAAATAATCTTAGTCAACTGCAAAAAAGACTGAACATGAAGTACAAAATATGATGGAAGCCACATATGAAAAAACAACCCTTAAAAGTTCCAACTGAAGCAAACAGGAGATGGAGCTGACATTTCCCAAGAAGATAAATATTAGCAGAGAGGCACCTCCTTACCAGTCTATGGGTTGGATAGGAGGTGATCCATACAAAACGTGATAAACTTTCTCCTCAGGACATTCTTGCAAGCTCACTGAGGCTGTGGAAGGCAAGATCAAACCCAGATCATGCAGCCACTTCTGTGTGGCTCGAGCTCACTCCTTCTCATGGTATCCCTCTCATTAGGATGGATGTCCATTCTGTGCCCCATCTGAGAGTCCTCACTGTTCTATATAGAGGCATAAACTGAATGACTAGGGCAGTCTTGTTTTATTTATTTGCACCTTTGGGACATCAGCTCCTACACATAGCTGAGGACCTTACTGACGGATTTGGAGCACACAGACTCACCCTTAGGTAGGCAATTCAGCAGAGCTAGATTTCATCTACCCCACTGCTTTACCCATCAGCCAGGGACACCACGTAGCATATTAACTACTGGCTGCCACACAGCGCAGGTAGCAGCTAGGGGCCCTGCCTCACATCACCACCCAGGCAGTTTTAGACATGCAGGGAAGTAAAGATGCACACAGGGAAGGAAAGGCAAGAAGGAAGCTATCAGCACTCAGTGGTCAAATGGGAGCAACGGCACAAGAAGAACAGAGGAAGGCACACAGAAATCACACCCAGAACCGATAAGCAGTCAAGGGCAGGGGGGTGATCCTGCCCAAGTCCATCCCAAAGCTCTTGTCATTGGCTTTGCTTTGCACACTTTGCTTTTATGAGAACCTAACATTGTTTTCTAGTCAGTAACACTCCTGGGGCTAGTTGTAATAAACACTGAACAAGTTTAATTTAAAGCACATGGAATATGCCTAAAATACTAAGGGATGTTGTTTTAACCCATCATTCAGCTATTGTCATTTGATTATGTTTACCTTAACAATAACGGGGATCAAGGTTGGCAAGGTTTAACAGCTTTTCAGTTATAACAATGGAATAATTTGTTGTGTCCTTAGTAGCTGAATAATGTAAGCTCAGATTTCATTTTCTTAAACCCACTGGTTTTGAAATGAAAAAAAAAAAAAAAAAAAAACACAGAATATCTTTCTTTCATACCCAAGATGGTCCCCAGTGAGGTTACAAACCAGAATTTTCACATCTCAATATGGAATCAGATATAATCTCCTGCAAAAAGACTTTCAGGTTCAGTCTGGATGAACATGGCTGGAGATTTAAAGGGAGCTGATGGAATCTGGCACAAGTCTCTCTCTCCAGGCTTACTATGGGTAAAGTGCTTTGCCATTGTATGGAAAAATCACTGCAAGCAAAAGCCCTAACAAATTTTCAGCTCTCAAACCAGCAGGAGTGGTAAATAACCTTTTAGATCATGCAACAGAGCCAACAGTGTTCTTTTATCTGGCCAATATTGTCAGAGCTCCTCCTCGACAACTGGAAGGGGAAAATATTTTTGACATCAAGGATAAGGGGTCAGAAATTCTCTCAATCAGTATGTGTGGGGGTGGGGGCTGTGCATGGAATCAGAAGTGGCTTTTCTGCAAGACTTGGCCATCAAGACAGCCTGCTGCTTGTCCAAGTAACATGGGGATGTGCTCAATTGCAATGACAGCATCCCTCTGGTGACACTATGTTGGAAAAGACACAGCATCAGGTTTCCGGTCAGCAGAGCTAACTTCTGAGATGTAGCTGATTTCGAGCATGAACAAAATCACTTATCTCATGCTCCAGAAACTGATTTGTATTCACCTGGAGCACTTGCCTTACGTCAAATAAATAATGCAATTGCATATAGACTTAGTACCGTGTCTGCCTGCAGCCATTCAATGACAAATACAAAACACGTAAAACTAGGTCTTGTTCAGTAATCATCTAGTTTTCTCTGTTGTTTATGATTCAATGATCAGATGCCTACCCCAGACTATTTGCTGTGTGGTGTGCATTTCTGTAACTACATTATCTATCTGTCTAACATCTATTTAAAGATTGGAGGTCTAAATAGAACAGCATGAAGCATTTCTGCAGACTATAAAGCTGTCTAATAATGACACTTGGAATTCCTAACCACCACCATATGCCATATACTATGCTGACTACTTTGCACACATGATCTCCTTTTACCTTCAAATCAGTAGGAAAGTCTCCATGGTAGAGGTAGAAAGAGGAAGATTTTATATCTGGCACTCTGGTAACAATCTGGTTTGAATTTTGACTCACTCATTAACTAGACCTGAAGTAACTTGCCCCAAATCACCCACCAGTAGTCTAAGGCCAAGACTCAAAAATCAATTCTAATAATCAAAAAACAAAACAAACAAACTAAAAACCCTTTAAACTATCCTAATAGAAGATACAAATTCCTTGACCCCCAGAGAATGGGGGGAAGCAGTGTTTCCTCCATTAACATACTGGATCTTCCTATTATTTCTTACCCACAAAAAAATCCCTCAGTATGGTGACCTCTGGGAATCCTGACTGCAAACATTCTGTCCCTTCCCAGCCATGGCCACTTCAATTAAAAAGCAGGGGTTACAGGTGGAAAAGTTAGCAAGTACTGGTCTTTGGTACAGGAACATTCATTTTGGTTTAGTCACATCAATATTTCAAATTCAGATAACAACACACCCTTCCTCTCTACTGTCACATCAGGCACATTTTTCATTTTTATTACACAGACTCTGGGGTGTTGTGAGAATTATGAAACTTCTCCCATCCAACCTAAAGACTCCATTAAAGCTTTCTTGTCCCAATTCTCAACTGTCACCTGGGAACATACAAAATTGGTTATTTCTCATGAAATAGTCAATGACAGATGAAATAGGAGTTTGAGAATACTTTCCAACAACAAAATACAACAAACTTAATGAGATTTTCCTCCCTAACACATGCCGTTATTCAGTGGATTCTGTAAGAAAGACAATCATTTCAAGATGTATTAAGACTATGAAAAAAGAACAGTGCTGATATAACGTATTTTTTGTTACAGCCAATAAATGATACTAACATCCTTTATTGAGTGGTTGCTAATATGCTGGGCACTGTCCTGTATTTTTTATGGTGGTCACCCTTTTAGAACCCACTGGCATTATTATCTTCACTCTGGTAATGAGGAAATAGAGTTGCAGCACAAGCAATAGGAAAACTACCACTACAATGAACTGTGAATGATGGCTTTTCTTGAAATAATAGTAAATGTTAAAGATGTTTATCAGACTTAATACTTCTTTCAAGTGTATAACTTTTTCATTAACCAGAATTTAATACTGACATGGTGCTTATCATGTAGTCAGTTGTGCTGTAACTTGCCACCCATATCCTATAACACTCACCATGCCATGCAAATTTATGTCACAAAAGACTGAGTATTGATAGGGAAAATTGTGCTAGGGACATGAATATAAATACTTACTATTGCACTCAATACCTTAAAAAATGGCCTATCATTTGCACAAGGAAGTTGATTCCAAAAGAACTGCTGGTTGTCAGTGAGTCTTTTGGAACATGGGCAAGTGTGGGTCTTGTGTACTGACAAAGAGAGATGAAGCCTACTGTTTGCATATGGTTTCTTCAAGAAATCACACAGTTGTAGCATGAACTTTCTGTGATGCTCAAATTACTTTCTAACATGTAAATCCCATCGGAGGACTTCGCACTCTGAAAGCATATGCCACCACTGACCATGCTCTAAGCAGAGGAAGGTGAGTGTTTTTTGAGCTACAACTTGGGAAAAGGGGCAGGCCTGACCTAGAAGATGGGAAAAACTTTAGCTGATGTATTGAGCAAGACAGATAAGCAAAGGTGATACCCAGAGAAGGGTAAATCCGGGCCTAGAGACTTTGTTTAAAAAAGGATATAGGCGGGCCAGGGTTGTAGCTTGTACTTGCCTTGCATGTGTGAGGCACTGGGTTCAAACCTAAGAACCACACACACAAAAAATATGTGAACATTGTGAGATACTAGTATTCTCATTTTACAGACATGAAAGCTGAGGATAAATGTTACAGGACTAGTAAAAGTTAACTGAATTCAGCAGGACTGTCTCTATAGACTCCTTATTCTCCTCCTCCCTGCTGCATAAGGAGAACCTGTGGGCTGGGAACAGGGATAAGAATGTGGCCTGTGACATTTATCTTTGTTTCTATATATTTCTCAAGTGTTACCAGAGACTGCACAATTTAATATATATGTATATATACGTATGTGTGTTTATCTCAAAGCCCCAATAATGTCATTTAAAAGAATTCAGTTACATTTCATAAAAATCATAGTTCTGGAGTTTTAAATTAATAATTGGTCTTTCTTAAGAGAAATGAGTGAATAATTTCAACTGCAGAATTTGCTCATAAGCAGAGAAATGTAAACAAAACCTAAGTTACCACAGATTTGCTTATATCCCGTGCTCTCTTGGACTGCAACACCCTCATGAGTGCAATGATAACCTGTGACCATGAAGAAAGCCGGCACCATGGTCTAGATCCATAGAGCTCTGTGCCCATGAGGAGCCTTTTTTGAACAGTGCAGGCTAGCAGTAGGGAATGACATTCAAAATCTAAAGATATTCCAGTAGGAAAAGATGAGCTACAAAAAAAAAAAATGGTCTAATTAAAAACCCAAAGGATCATTAATTCAACATTGTTTTGTCTTTCTGTTTTATATTCATTATGTATTATAGAGTCAGCAGCTGGCAGATCCTTTTCACTGTTCAGAGACATACAAATTCAAATTCTCGTTTGTGAAAAAATTTCATTCCTTTCAGATGAGAAGGCACAGTCTCTCTTGATTTTTTTTTTTCACAGGGGCCTCAATTTGAAGAATTAACACCAGAGATGTCCAGGCAGTTAGTAGTGCTGATGGAAATTCCTGTTATTTAAAGAAAGGCTGTTTGACCACCAAGGTATAGGAAGGACAAAGATGTCAAACAAATGAAACCATCTATCCTATTTATCAAGAATCTAATATTTGCCTGCCACACAGATATAAGCAATGCACTCCAGAGAAAGACTCTATCTTCCTGGACCCTAAGGCCTAGTTGAAGAGATGGTTAGTCAAATAATCATGGTAGAGAGTATATGTAATTACAAACTGAGACCAAGGATGGAAAGACAATAGTCCTTTGAGAGTGTGTAAGTAATCAAGTCGGCCTTGTCGCCCTTGATTTGAAGCTGTGGGTGAGGGCAGCTTAGGATGGAGAAACATTCCACACAGAGGAAAAGAAGAATTTCTAAAAAGGCATATACAAAGATTTCCTGGCTGAATGAGCACAATGCATTCAAGGTCTGCAAGACAGCCCCCGGGGATAGAGCCTTGGAAAGGTAGAGTTGTCAGTAGAGGGGACAGAGAGGTGGAGAATGATGAAAATTTTGTCTGAAAAAATAGTCCAATACATACCAACTGGGACCATGTAGACTCCAATAAGAATAGAAATTTATGTCAATATGGCAGTCAGCCTAGCTGTGGGACACCACAGGCAAATCCATTGTCATGGAACTCTTCTTTCCACCAACTTTAAGAGGTGATGCTTGAATTTAGCCTAGCATTTAGAAACATGCAAAGCACACACCTGATCATCACATGAGGGGTCCTAGGTCATGGTAGGGCACACTGTAAACATACTGGACCAATGTAAGTTGTCAGTGGCCTTTCCTGTGTTGACTGTCCAACTTTCCACATCCTTCAGCTAACCTTCTTCAAACATATAGCCAAGACAATGACTTCACACATCAGGCACCACATGAGTGGTAGATCCACTGATTTCTTGAGGAAGCAAAAGGAGACAAGGACAAGCACAGGGCACCATCCAAACTACAGATAACACAATGGTAGAATGAGTTTTCTTCATTCTATTAGCAATTGGACAATGTAGAGTGGACAAGCCAGGATCAGTACGTCTTGGTCCCTTGACCTTAGTCTTTTGTGACACAGACTTAGGCAAGAAGGTCTTACTTTCCAGGAAAACTTTACTCAGTACTTTGTAGGGAGGGATGCTGAAGGTGCAGTATTATTAAAATGATACCAAAAAAAGGGCATTTATTAACAAACATTTTTCAAATGAGGTCCCAGAATTTCTGCAATTTCTGCACAGGTGAAATTAACAATAGCCACTCCTTACTCCAGATTAGAAATTTCTATGGTCTTCATGTCTTTATAAAATACCTGCCATTCTGAAAAAAAATGACTTTAACTCTGAACTTCCACATAGAAGACTTCTTCAAGGCAAGCTCACTTCTGTACTTACCCAATGATGTCCAATCAGTTAATATACATTAACCCTGCAATAAATGTGCAGTCATTCTGTCTTCCTTCTTTGTAAGGCCCTAGAGGGTTGCTATGTTTTCCCTCCTAGGCCTAGTTACCCTTGATATCACTTCAAGTATGCAGACCCCCTCTGCGGTCATTTTATTTGTAATAGTGCCTTGTGTGTTGTGTCTCCTAGCTCTACATACAAACTACCACGCTTACAATCTCCATGAACCTAAGTGCGTCCGTGGCGCTGGGAATGCTATACATGCCGAAAGTGTACATCATCATTTTCCACCCTGAACTCAATGTCCAGAAACGGAAGCGAAGCTTCAAGGCGGTAGTCACAGCAGCCACCATGTCATCGCGGCTGTCACACAAACCCAGTGACAGACCCAACGGTGAGGCAAAGACAGAACTCTGTGAAAACGTAGACCCAAACAGTAAGTAACTCCTTTCTTTCATCTTCCCATCCTGCATCAGGAGACCCTAGAAAATGTGGTGTGTGCTGCCCTGGTGAATGCTAATTCTTGCTCTTCTGAGTTTGACTCATTCCTGCCACCATTTCCTTTCTACTCCCCATTGACAAAAAGCCTTTAGAAGTTCTGCTTCAAAAGTACAAAGCCTCCTCTTTCCCTTGCTTGGTGTCCTTAGTTACAACTGACATAAATACACCTCTCAGATTGTGGCACCTTGCATCCTTCCTGCTGGTGGAAACGACTTCCTGTTAGGCAAATGTCTATACCTAATGGATTGTAGCAGAAGAAATAAAATTAGATTAAGATCTTAGGAAACCTGACTCCTCTCCACTGGTACATGCATATGAAGAAACTTAGTTATTCTTTACTAAGCAAGTCTCCCAGAGACTTAATCTAACTCTTATTGAAGTACATAGGCCCAGACCACCACCATGTAAAAATGGCATCACTATGTGGGGAAAATATGTCCCACACCCTTGCACAACAGATTTGTTCTCTTAAAAACAAAACCTTAGGGCTGGAATAAAGGAAGAAATGTGAGACTTGAGATACTGTGTGTCATATCTGCAATATTCCAGCAGCCTTTAGTTATGCTGGTACCGAGTGAATTTTACGTTAAAACTTTCAGTTCTAGGACTTGATTTCCTAGAATATTTTGACCCCTTCCATATAGGATGAAAGATTCCAGTGTTTATGATATTCCTCGGGTTTAAGATAGACCTAACTGTGGCAAAACGCTTACTGCCCAGCAGAAAATTCAAGAGGCCAACTGGGTACCGTACAAAGACCCAAGTCTTGGCCGGTCTCCACTTCTAAATAGTGAAACAAAAGTGGTACAACACTTTGAAAGTAAGTAGACAGAGAGTAGCAAGGTTAGAACCAACATTTGGGCTTCACTTTGACTTCTCAGTAGAGTAGAATCTGGAACAAGGCAAGAGACAGGAAAATAATTTCCCTGATAGGGGACCAACAGAACAAGTGTGTAGGTTCTGTTGTATCTCTTAAGAGCAACTCAGAAGAAGAAAAATTGATGGTCGCACTCCCTGTGTTGTAGGAAGAGCCTTTTGGGTGTGGACATACCCAAGTTCAAAGCCAGGTTCCTCCTCTCCACAGTCACAAGGCTCTGAGACTCACTGTGCTTTTCTAAAATTAAATATCATTACATATAAAATGGAATAAGATGTAAGTAGATGATAAAAAATATTATGCATCTAGCAAATGGTATATCAACTAAATGCCAATTTCTTCCATTCCTGAAGAGGCAAAATGTTTTGCTTAAAAGTACACTGCAGTTGACTGGTTATGTGGTTATGATAATAATGATGTTTGGTGAGAGATGCTTAAGTTAAATGTGCTTTGAAACGAATTATTACTTGTTGTATTGTCTACAGACAGGAGTAAACTGAACTCAAATAAGGCTGCCAAGGTAGAGGCCTCATCTTACTCAGAAATTCAAATATTCCATTATCTATTTCAATCACAACAATTATTCCATTTGGGAATTCATTGGCTGTCTTTCCTTGATAAAGTTTTATTTTTTCTTTCTTTCTTTCTTCTTCTTTTTTTTTTTTTTTAATGCTGTTCTGGTGTCTACACTGAGCCAACATCAACATTCCAAAAGAAAAAGCAAATCAAGTAGAGCCTTTGACTCACCACCAGTCTGAAAAATATCTTAAGATTCTTTCAGTACTTTTCACATTATGACCCTTAAACACCATAATAACTTGGACTAGATGTTTCTGAACCATAGGAGGAGATTCATGTACCTCCAAACATTGGGGTTTCTGATGATCCAACCCTCTAAAGTCCCCAAGAGAAACTCAAAGATCTTAGTTTCACTAAAGCTGTCCAGTGGCACGTGCTATAGTGGCATTAATGTACTAGATAGAACCTTTGTATCCAATTCAGTCAGCATTAACACAGGTGCCTAGAGCCCTTGAAATACACTACTCACCTAACACATTTCATATTTTACTTTGTTTTCAATTATTCAAGTTTAAATAGACACCCATGGCTGTGGCTGCTGTATTGGAGGACTCAGCTCTAGAAACTAGTGTATCTAATCTTGCAAGGATTTCATTCTAGGACACTCAGTCTGAGTCTTTAATGGAGAAAACTCCCTTAACTTCAGCTACGATGCTGACCTGGGACAGATCCAATCTAAAGGAATCAAAAAATTAATAAAAATTTGAAATGCACCCAAGATGGATAAGAAAAAGTTATTTAAAATGATTCCAAAAGGAGCAACCAGTATGGAACACAAGTAATTATCCTAGATGGCAATTCACTGGAAAGTCTCTAACAATGCAAAAATGTACAAATAAAAGTGCATAAAGAGTAGTAGTGAATGATTCAATTAATATAAATAGGTGATACTGCTTTGATGCTAGGAAGCGTTATCATAATATTGTTCAATAAAAAATATAGCTCGTGCTGGGAGTGTAGCTCAGTGGTAGAGCGCTTGCCTTGCACGTGTGAGTCCCTGGGTTCAACCCTCAGCACCACATAAAAATAAATAATAATAAAAATAAAGATATTAAAAATATATATAGCTCATTTTTTCTCTAATATCTAAACTTTGGTAATGGAGACAAAGAAATTATTTGCTGGTTTTTAATAGCAAAAATAGACACCATGCACTTGAAAAAATCTTCAGTGGGAAAATTCTGTATTCTCTTTTCTGAGAGAAGGTATCTGAGAAGAAAGTTGAGTTTACATGAGCTATAAAGTAAATAACAGAACAGAAATACCCTCTCTTGCTCACTGTTGCTCTAAGCACTCAGTCGCAGTGTACTTCAACCTTGAGTGTCTGCATTCTGAACAGCCCTGCTCCATCGCTGCAGTTGCCACCTGCTGCATGCACGCTTCCCGCCACCCATCCAGTCCACACAGCTACTACATGTCTACACAGCCCTGAACCTGCTTGTCGGCTTCATGTGGGCAGTCACCTAAACTGCCCTAGGATGGTCTATTATTCGTCAAGGAGTTAGTTTTCCCTCAAGTTGCTTCTTCAGTCAAAAATACCCTGGCTTCAAAGAATGGAGATTGAAATCAAATTCCATGCACGTATAACTTTGTCAAAATGAACTGAACTACTATGTATACTTATATAATGCTCTAATAAAAAACAGTTTGGGGTATGAAACAAAAATATAATTTAATGTTGTTATCTTTGCACTAACAGTACATATTCAAACCAGGGCCACCGGCTACAAGTCTCTCCATTAAAATAACAAATACCAAGCTCAGAGGGTAGGAGGGTGTAGCTTGGCTACTTATTTAATTTTTATTTATACAAGTAATATTTCTGTAATGAGGGGTTCAGTAGAGCCTAAACTGATTTGGATATTTTCAGATTTATCTGAGGTGGTCCCTCTTCAACATTCCTTTCCAAGAAGGGAACTTCAGTCATTTGTTTCCTGATTTTGGCATCTTTCCCTGTACTCTCTACTTCTGATTTACCTGCCATATGTGAGTTCATGGTGAACATAATGATGCCAAATAAATAGAAGGACATGGTTGTGCTTGGTCTGTCTTCCACTGTTGGCCCCAAGGATCCTTTCCAAGTTGGATGGATAATGTCACTAAGAGATAGCATGGCTGTATAGGGACGGGTGGATGAAGTCTTCTTCCTCCTTCACCTGTCCTGGTCATAACCAGAAGGTACTCTGAGTTCTCCTCTGGTCTCGTGCTTTCCTTGGTAAAGGATCACACTACATAACAATGAGAGGCCTCAAACTACTTTTGACCTAAGTAAGACACCATCCATTTTCTAAGCCAGTGTCCCCTCAAAGCACAGGGAAATACCTCAACTACGTAAGTTGCCTGTGGATTGCCTTCAAAAAGCTGGACATGGAAGGCAGGTGGACAGCTCGGGACACAACCCCATCCTGGAAGTAGAGATATAGGTCTGATAAATGACCTTGAAACAGAGGCTGAACAGATACTAGATAAAAGATGGTATTAAGCAGATGAACATATTGTAGAGGCCATTTCAAGAATCAAATATTTTATATTTGATTTCAAATATAAAATAATTTAAAGATGAGTCTATATTCTGATACTGCTTTTCTTTCACTACCATTTCTCTATTTACCATAAGGAGAACACATAACTGAAAATCTTGAGTTTCTCTTGAAGAAAGCAATTACACCAAAGAGGAGAAGTGTGGCTAGGAGGAGGCATTTGAGCACACGCGCGCACGCACACACACACACACACACACACACACACACGAAACCTCTTCTGCTGCTGGAAAATGGATGTGGGTACCCAACTCTACGCAAGCCACGATGCCTCGAAACTTCTGGAACACACTCCAGTGCTGTGTTCATTTGTCACAGTGCTTTGCTTTGTTTTGGCTTCTTCATGTGTTTGGAATCTTAACATTCTCGACATTACGCTACTTGTTTCATCTCTCTGGACTAGCATTGCAGATGGTCAGTGTGACCCGCTAGGCTGAGACAAGAGGCATGGCCAGAGGAAGCAAACGATGCTCAGAGCAGATAGATGAGTTATTTGGAAGCTGGTTCCCTCAGCTGGTCCAACCCAAGAAAGTAAACCCCAGAGGCACCAATACTCCCATGTTCAGAGGTACCTGAATTGTGGCAGACTGGTCTACAAAAGGCACCCAAACCCCCTCAAAGAGGGGACATGATATCTGTGGTCTCTATCGCAGCCTCTTCTGCAGAAAGAAAACTAATAATAATAATGGAAAGAAAATCTGTGTGCATATTTATTTTATATATACCTATATATTTACTTTTCCTGTAGACTGTATCCCACCAGTAAGAAAGAGTGTACAAAAGTCTGTCACTTGGTACACTATTCCACCAACAGTATAGCTTTTGACTGCTTTCCAAAAGGTAAGAAAACAATCTAATTTTTATTTGTATATGTGTTCTTGTCTACACCGCAAATTAGACATGTTTCCATGAGAACTGTGCATGACAATCTATAAGTCTACCTATAGGAAGAATATGCATTTGAAAAGATGGTATCAATAAGCTGTGTGCCAGTAGCCGCCATTGGTCACGTGCCTGGTATATGTTCTGAAGAATATGTTTACGAGTGTGTGCACATTTGTCTCTCCTAAGCAACTAGCCTGTCATTGCAGAGAACGGGTGCTGGTCACTCCACTACATGTTTTACTTTATCCAGTGGTGAGAAATCATTTTGAAATGCATGTTTTCACATTCTGGCAATGTAGAATGCTTACAGGGAAAGAAGGGAGACATTTACAAACCTAGGGAGAGAAATGTTTGTTCTGGTTTATTGTTATTAAATATATTCAAAGTAACATACATGGTCCCAGAATTGTATGCATTAAAACAACACAAATGGCTGATCCCTACCAGCCTAAGGCTGCCTTGGTTCCTTTTTTGCAGCAAAGACATAATAAAGAAAGACCGACTGGCTGGGCTTGATAATTCGTAGCTCAATGTTCTGCCTCTGAGAAACTTAACTCATTGCAATCATCTCTTAGAAGCCAGAGAGGGGTCCAACAAACTACATGGGTCTAAAGATGAATTTTAATAGTAGTCGAACCCAGAGATTACCAACATATGTACCAAATGTATTCAAACTGAGAACTTGGAGAAATGACAACCTGTGTGATCGGTGAACTGGCCACGTGAATCAAATGACCTCAGAATATCCATTGATTCCCCATTTATGCCTATATATTACTTTAGGATCTCACTGACAAATGTATGCTCTCAAACAATAGCATTACTAGCATTATTATCATTTCCTGATCCCAGCCTAAACAATGGAAAACAACCCTTGGCTTGGCAAGCATCCTCCCCTGGCTGGAGTCAGGGCCCTGCAGACTGGAAAAATGAACAGTCAACACCCTGGAGTCCAGTTATTAAAATGAGGTGGTAACTATGAATAAAAGGATCCCTTCTGAGTTCCTCTAAACTTCCTCTTGTGCTTGTTTAAAAACAAAGACCCACCTCCATCTCTAGAGAGGTCCTGGGAGAGAGTAAGCCAGGAGCCACGTCATGGGAGGGAACAATACTGCTTAATAACGTGGACTGGCTTTCTTTCCCCATGTCGCTATCATGGGACTTGTTATCAGATCATTGCTCTGTTTGTTCCCATCTTTGTTTTTGTAATGATATTCTGAATACAAATAACATTTTGCTCTTTTTTAAAAAATCCATTTAGCACTCTAAGATAGGACAAGAGTACTTTCAAAGAGTAATTACATTTCCTGTTGATTTCAGATGGATGCCAACAACTCTGTCTTTAATTTCAGATGTATTGTTCACATAGTTATTTCCTTTTTCCGTATCAACATGATCTGTCCTAGATTTTAAATAGGGCATTCTTCTCTACAGTGAATATGTAACTGTATTCCAGTGAGATTTCAAGTTTTTGCAGTACAAGTGCTTGTCAAAACACTGCAGCTCATCGTTTTAATAGTCCTTTTACATGAGACTTCCTGAGAATAAATGAGAAGAAATTTTCTCTGGGTGACAAAAAAATGATTTAATCTCAATCCATTAAAAAATTCTCTTTAGTTTCATTGTAAATTGATGCTTTTTGGCTTAAAGGGAATAAGATGAAAATATTTTCAAGTCTATGTTTCAGTTAAAAAATGCTTTTAGAGCATGATGTTTAGGAATATACTCAACCTGTTCACTAGGATTGTCTTGCTTCAAAGATTCTGATTAGAGAGATTCAGAAAGACTAAGCAGGGAAGTCCCATCACAAGTGAAAGAAAATAATATGATCTCTACCAAGGAATTTTTGCCAGTTCATCATTCTGTTTCTTCCATATTTGTTTTTCTAATGGTATTCTGAATGCAAATAGTGTTTGGTCTCATTTTTGATCAATTTACAGCTGGCTTTACAGATTCATAATAAACATTATACGAGAATGGAAGACTGTCTAAGTTACATTTATTCAAGTAGAGGGTGATTCACCATACAGGGTTAATAACGAGACGGATCCGCTTGGGGGACCAGGGAGAGATGGCGCCATGTGTTGTATGGTAGATCCATTTCTATGTGATGGTTTTTGAGAAGATGAAATACAGTAAACTATAGATTTAAGAGGGGAGTTTCTACTACTGTGCTATTCAACCCTGTTTCAGCCACGATGCTGAAATACTACATATAGCAAATCTAAACAGGACAAACGATGTTAGGAACTGTATTCCATATGACGCCTCTCCTTAAAAGCACCCTCCTGTGATAAACATTATGAGCTGGCATCCACAAAATCCATACTGCCTCCATCTATCATCTAAACATTCATAAACATTACAGGTCTACGAGAAATTATCCATCTAAAGACATTTATTTTAATATCCAATTAAGAAAGAAAAAAATGATTAATGTGGCATTATCATAAGGCAAGAACAGATTGTTTTTCAGGAGTTCCAGTTTCACACCACAAAAAAGGTTTGGAGTTAAAAAACTTTAAAGAGTTTAAGTGGGACAGAGAAATCCTGACTCATGATTTTTACAAGATTTTGTTTCCATGATTATCACTGACATCTCACTAATTTATGAAATGGCATTATAAAAGTTTTATTCCTTGTTTCTTGTTGTTAATATGATGGGATTATTTAGCACTTGTAAGATTTATGGAATCCTGCCAGGCAAGTTTTGGGATCATATCACAACTGTCCCTCTTTAACATTCAACATGATTCTAACTCAATACCACCTTAATTTAAAATCCACTTTGACACACTCTTAAGTAAAGGACTGCAAAGAATAGAAATGATCTGACATTGAATCTCCTCAGAAATAAAAACAGCCATGAATCTCTTTGGTATCTCTGTGAAATACCTGCATTACTCTCATCAGGTGTGCTCTCTCATCATCAGGTGTGCTCTCTCATCACACCTTCCCAAACCAATTAATACCTGTCATCTGTGTTCTGCAACTCTGGGTTCTAATTAAAGAATGGACTATGAGCACAAGCAGCTAATTCTCCTACTAGTTCTTAGCAGAAAAGAAAAGCACACATCAGCTGGGCACAGTGACACACACCTATAATCCCAGTGCTTGGAAGACTCAGGCAGAGGATCCCAAGTATGAGGCCAGCCTGGGCAACTTAGTGAGGCCCTAAGTAACTCAGTGAGACCCTGTTGCAAAATGGACTGGGGATGGGACTCAGTGGTTAAGCACTCAGATTCAAAACCTGGGACCAAAAAAAAAAAAAAAAACCAAATTGAGAAATGTACATTTCATACCCCAAACTCATGAAAACTATAGGTTTTAAAATTCAACACTGCCCTGCACTATGTGGTTAAGATATATAAACCTTAACAATAGCCCTAAGTTGGATCAATCAAACATATGTTGTTGAACACTTTTCCTGTGAGCCAGCCCTGAACTGACTAGAGACAAGGGTCACAAGTGGATAGGGTCCTCAGGGAGTTCAGATCTGATGGCAGACTCAGAATTAAGCAACTACCATTAGGTAAAGTGATTAAGTTTCCTTTTTTCTATGAGATTTTAATATAAAAGCCTGTCAAATCCCAGGCTGGCAACCTTACTTAAAACCTAGTAGGTACCCAGTTAATATTTATGAGTTAATAATTATTTATAAGAGAATACACACTCTCTGACCTCAAGGTGAAACTGGATTCTTCCAGATCATGTCCAAAGTCACAAACCTTGAAAAGATCAGTGGTTTTCTCTGATGTCACAGATTTCAAAGTGTATTGCACTTGTGTACAAAAAAAAAAAAAAAAATGTTGTACAACACGTAAAAGAGACATCAAGGTTACCCCACATTTATGTATTTAGTATCTTTTGCTGTGCTGAACCTGTATGTGAAACAAGTTTCATGCCTATCTATTTTCTTTTATGGACTACAGATGTCTGTACAATTTTTCTTTCAAAGCACACATGAACTTGAAAGTTTCCATGAAGATGGATGCTAAGCACGTAACTTCAAATGCTTTTGATTCTAATTTGATTAAAAAATTATGAACCATCTATTTGGCTGTTTTCTGATTTTTTTAGTTCATTTTCTTAGAGCCAGCTACTCAGGGCAAATTTTGTCTTTTAGTCCTCAGGTATCATTTACATTTTAAAAGTTTGTGATCTAAACCAAGGTCAGTTCATTTCTGCAATCCTTCTTCTCCTAGCTATTCTAAATGAGCATTTTCCCAACAGTTAAGAGACAGTGACTTGTATTTCCTCTTACTAAAGACCTATCTCAACTTTGCAGTTTTTTTTTTTTATTTATTTCTTTATTTTTTGCCAGTACAATGGAGCTTGGATGCATTTTAAATTAACTTTCTCTAGGAATCAAAGGTAATCATTATTTCTCTTTATAATCACCATGAATATTCTCATTATTTTTCTTTTCAAGTTGAAGATGAGTTTTGAATGCCCTCTCCACTCCGTCCTTTTTCAGAGTAACCTCAGCTTGAGGACGGGTCTTCAACTTTTGTTGTTGCTGAGCCGTTCTGAATGCTTAGAAGATCATACCATGAGTCGGCAACCCCCCTTGCAGTAAGTGTTGCTTCGAGTCTGGGTCATGACCTTGCATGTATTGTCCATTTCTCTGGGCAAAAACAAGGACAACTGGACTGGGAATCCAACCCTGGTTCTGGATACTTGGGGTGTCATACTTTGCTCATGTCAGGGATCTCTGATTGTGGATTAGTCACATTCTATGCAGTCCTCAAGTTTCTGCTTGAACTATCACCTTGGTTAAAATGAAAACGAGACTTTCCTGCTGGGACACCATGAAGGCAGCACAGCGTGCTGTGTAGGAAAGCCTTTCTTTCTAAGAGGTGTACATAGCAAAGTGGCAGTGCTGGTCCCCACTTAACCTCTGGACATTTTAATTGGCTAATTTTGTAGTTACTTATCTTGTCTACCATAAACCATCAGAGTTGGAAGGGGGTGACTTAGGAAAGGTTGCCCAATGTCACTGGCAACCTGGATATGTACAACAAGCTCTGAGACGGGTCACTAATAATCTTCTGGTTTGGTGAAACTGACAGTGTCACTCAGAAGACTGCAGTGGGACAGGCAGACTCATACCATCTGATCTGTGAACAACTCCATGTGATTAATTTGGACAGGTCACCCCAGGCCAGCTAGCAAGCTCAGGAACATTTATTTATAAGCACAAATAATAGTTCTAGTAAGTCTTGAGTGACAGAAAAGTGATGATATGAAACATAGGCCAGCTTAGAATAAAATGGCTCAGAGATCTCTATTGATGCTTTTACATCAAATATGGAGCTGCCCTGGAGGGCCAGGCTCATTTACCTGTCTTCAAATGCCTAGCATGGTGCTCTGCAGTAGTAAAATAATATTAATTATGATAATAATTGCACCATATTATCCCCATTGCTATATAGGGTTTACCAAGAACTCAACCTTGCTGGGCATAGGAAGAAACTGAGGCTCAGAGCTCTATACCAACTTACCAGCAACATACACAATTGTGGCAGAGTAGATTCCTGTGCTCAGATCTGTGAACAGAGACCTCTCCTGAAATTGAATGTAACAGGACCAAGTACTTCCTATTTTCCACTGCCATTCTAATGAGCATTTACTGTCCAGAGGCCCTCAAATCCCTGAAAATGAGGTGGATCCTCTAGGATTTCAAGGTAGAAATTTCATCTCACTCAGGCCATTATAAAATTAGATGCACTTTTTTCCCTTCATCTTGCAACTGCAAGACCACTTGATGCCATCTCAGTTCCTCTTGGGTTCTTTGAGTGGCCAGAGCTGGATGCACTCAACTCTGGAGAATTCACTGAAATCCACCAAAGAGCACACAGTGAGGTCCACTCATTATTCTGAGAGCAGTCTTCATTAAGTTAAAATCAGGAGTCTTTATATATTTAGGTTAAATTTTACATGGGAACACAAGTAAAGCCAATTAAATTCAAAAGAGGATTTGTTAGAATAGAAGTGTAAAAACTTCATTTCCACTGTAGCTCCATCACCTGCTCTTCCTCTCTCTGCATTTGCCACAGCAAAGCTCAATAAAGAAACTTAGCACCAGGGTCATTATCATCAGTATAGCTGAAAATTTGATTTAAGGTAGCCTCCTTGGGTTAGCATGAAAAAATGCTAGATTTTCATTCTAAGAACTTAATTCCTTTTTCTCCGGTTTTTGCTCCCGTTTGCAAATTTCCTTTGCACATTAATTTCCTATGGTTTGCCAAAGTCCAGATTTGAGCTGTTGTTTCTCTTCAGGTAGAAAATGCCACTGCCATGACCATCTGTGCAGCCCATATAGTCAGGCGTTTGTCCAAGGCAAGTATCTGTCTATATCCTTCCAAGTATCCTTAGTAAGAATTACTACGCAGCCCACCAACAAATTTAATGAATAAAAGGGACCTGGTCCAGTTGGTACAAGCTTACTCACCAGGGGATCCCTATACAATGTCCTATCAGTACACCAAAATCATCAGGAAAAAATTACACCAAATGAGTTGTGAGATTATTATCATTTATGCAAAGCAGAAAAGCCTGGCTCTTCAGAAAAGATCATCTCTCTGGACCTCAGTTTCCTTATCTGTAAGATTTTATATCACTGAGTAGTTTGAATGAGTAAATACAGCAGGTAAAATAGAGTTGGCACAGTATCTATACAAAGGTTAATTGTTCATTGTGCTATGATGTCACCTTAAAGTGACTGGACTTTTCTGTTTCTACTTCCTCTAGGAAAGAATCTCGAAGATTCCAAGCTGATAGCCTTCTATCTGATCTCTTCTGTGTATTCTCTTTCTGTACTATGTACAATAAAGTTTGAGAGTATCCAGCAATCTATCTACATCTCATTTTTGTCTGGAAAACCTGAAGGACTTTCAGATGGAAATATCAATATGTTTCCTGTGTTGTCTTCAACCTATTTAGTATTGATCCATTTTGGAGTGATGGTGCCTTAGAGCCCAAATTTCACTGCACTACCAAATGAGCTATGAGGGAAATCACACTGAAAACACACTTAGTTTTCATTTAATCTCACAACATAGAACATATTCTTGACTTCAGGCATAAACACATTCAATAGGATCAGCACTGTGGTGATCTATCAATTAGCAGGACCTGTTCATAACTCAGGTATTATAACTCCAATATTTAAGGAAATATCAAGGACTGGTTTAAAAAAAAAAACAAAAAAAACCCTATTTATGGCAGAAAATTTGCCACAAAGAAATCTTTGGAAATACCTTTCTATTTATAGTTTTCAGACTAATTCAAAGCATTTTTCGTCTAACCTCGTGCCCATCTGAGACTCACCTATATTTAACAAGCTTCCCCATGACTCATGCATATCCATGTTTGGAAAACTGCTTTTCTTAATTCTGCCTGGTAATCAATACATGAAATAGGACATTGATGGTGACTTTTTACACAGTCAAGTATCTTCTAAGACATTGGAGTGACATGGTTTTGGAAAAGCATTTTGGTTATTACTTAGGTGTCAGGTACCATATCCTGTCCCCAGGATTGCATCTCTTAACTGTCTGTCTGCTATTTCGAGGTCCCCTCTCAAGGGGTATCCAGACTGGTGTCGTAGACTAAATAAGGCTGGCTCTAATTGCTTCAGTGGGAATACACAGCACAGCTGTTTAAAGCTCAATCTCCATGACAACACCCAATAAGAAGCTAGGTCAATGTTTCTTTTCTCCTATACTCTGTGGGCCACAGTGACTTTTGTAGGCAAAGTGAGTTGATGGATCTTCATACAATCATTTCAAGCAGCTCAGGAGGTCAACTCTGTATTTGGCCCTGAAGCCCTCAAAGAGATTTAATGATTTTAAATCTTCATTTGAGCTCTTCATGTTATACCTAATCAGGTAGTGAAAACAGGGTGGCTTTTACTCATCACTGCTGGTGACACTGGCCATGATCTTATGGAGAAGCAGTAGGGTGCCCAGGTGAGACTGAGGCTCCCAGAGCCTGTGCTCCTGGGATGCTGTATCCAGCTGCCCTGTACGCCACATGGTGACGGGAGCACACCACTTGCTCTTGAGGCCTCTGTTTTCTCGTCTTCAGAGTGGGAACAATGTGAGTCAATACCTCAGAGGCTTAATGGGATTCAATGGCTTCATCCATAGAAAATGCTGAACACAGCATCTGGCGTATCACACCATCCTAAATGATTTGTTATTACCACCTCTTCCTCTGTCGTCAATTGCACTGTGCCTGACAGTTAGTTGTACAATAGCCACTGGCCACATGTGGCTGCTTAAATTAACCAGAATGAAAATTACGTATTTTGCTGCTCAGATGCATGAGCAACATTTCAAGTGCTCAGTAAGTGCACATAGCTAGCAGTTAGTTACCACACTGAATGGCAAAGATACAGACCCTTTCTGTAACCACAAAGGGGTCAGCACTGAGCCACAGATTAGAGAAAGTAAAAACAAGGATAAGAAGTTCCTTTGCAGAAGAACTACATCTTTCTTTTTTCTCAGCCTTCCCTTTTGCTTATGGAAATGGTCTACCAGTTGACTCCGAAAGCATGGGGCCTATTTCTTTTGCAGGTTCTAGTAAAAAGAGCTTTACATTGTATAGAGGGCAATAAATATTATGAACAACAACAAGAACCTTGTTGGCCAAAAATGGTTTTCTCTTGCTTGGAAAGATTTCCCTAGTCCCTTTCTTGAGCTATTTGCAGTGCAGTGTTTATTGCTTCTATAGGTGAACATCCTTCTTGCAGCAGAAAG
Source organism: Marmota flaviventris (assembly GCF_047511675.1). Classification (NCBI taxonomy): domain Eukaryota; kingdom Metazoa; phylum Chordata; class Mammalia; order Rodentia; family Sciuridae; genus Marmota; species Marmota flaviventris. Next base: position 12,790,292 of record NC_092517.1, read on the forward strand.
GCTGCTTTGTTTTGATCACCACCCCAATGGCAGCAATCTGAGTATTTACTTGCCATGCCACTGTCTACATGGGAAAGGCCTACTTAAATATTCAAGGATACAGAGACAGCCTTCATCTGACCTTGAGGCATTTCTCAACACTCTTCACCTATGATCGGTCAACTGGGGATGGTGGTGTTGGCTGGAACACATTTGGTGTTCCCTGGAGAGCGAAATTGTCCTGTTGTGTTGTGTCCAAATTGTCCATGTTAGTCCCTGGCATCCTTTTCTGGCAGGTGCTTTGTGACTGTTTGAGAATTAAAAAAAACAAAAAGAAAACAAAACAAAAAAAAACATTCAGGCAAAGAACAGAACTGTGGCTATCAAATTTTCCACAAGCCTAAGTTCTGTGTGAATCCCAAGTAGTGTGTAAGGATGTACCCTGGCCAAAGGCATTCCTGCTGTTGGAAAGGTGGGAACAAGAGCAAGAGTGAGATGCTTAATCCCCAGCAGCTCCATGAATCTCTGCTATCTCATAAGCTCATATGACAAGGAACCCATGCTGTGAAAAGGCCAGAGAGAGGAGAGAAAGGACTTTCTTTCTGTGAACTTGCACACAGAGCTGTGTTTTTTCTTACAGAAAAAAATTGATAATATCGATCACTAAATCTTGTCAATAAAACGATATCAACAAGGTTTTAGAAGGACAGGAAAAAAAAGAGAAAAAAATCTATCCAATCTGAACAAGTTCCATCATCATCAATTACGAGTTATAATCAATTTGTCCTTATCCATCCTTCTGCAGATGCACTTTCCTATTTATTTGTACACAGGGCATCTCTTCGTTTTCAACGAATCTGGCTTGAGTAGGTGACATTATCCTCATTTTCCTCACTTACAAACCAAGCTCAGGGAGGTTCAGAAAGTCATCCAAGGAGACAGAGACACCAACGCTGAGAACTCATTCTGATCTCGTTACACCCAGGCAATTCTTCGTTAAAGAGCTGCATACTCTCCAAATATTTCCAAATGTTTTCCAGAGGCATGGGTGAGAACCATGCTGTAGCACATAATGGTAAGGCTAGTGAATGGCAGGAAACAGTTATTACAATTCAACTGTGAATAGCCTCCAGGATGTGCTCTATAGTGACCAAGGTGCCATCTGAGGTTCAGGTCCTGAGGAACCCCAGAGCAAAGACAACATGCAGAATCAGACAAGAGGTTTCAGGGGAGGCAGTGAGTTCTTCGGAATTTTCACCTTCAGAAAAGATGCTTTCTCAAGTCTATATAATTCCTAACTGAGGATGGCAAAGGATCATCACAGGAAACAAAAAGTTTGGGCAAATATTTGACCCAGTGGCCTTAGGAGGTGATCAATCCCTGACCCAGAAGTTCAGAACTTGAACTTCCATTTCTGGATCTTACAAAAAGTGGATCATCCAATTTTTCAGAAGCAGATGCAATGCCAGGATCCCCACCATCCTGTAAACACCATCATGGTTATATAAACTTTAAAGAGGCCCTCAGAGCCCTTATATTTACACTTAGTGACAATAGGAAACATGGAAGTACTCTACCCCATGTCTCCATGTGAGCAAATATTTCAAACCAAAAGTGGAGGTTTTCACAGCATTTCTCCTTCTTTAGTGACCATGTTACTATTATAAATCAAAGTGTGAAATATGGTCAAAAAGGTTTTTGCTGGTACTGGTGACTGAATCAAGGGGCATTTTTCCATTGAGCTACATGCCTACTCCTTTTTGAGACACAGTCTAAGACACCAGGCTGGCCTCTCACTTGTGATCCTCCTGTCTCAGGCTCCCGAGCATTAGGATCATAGGTGTGTGCCACAAGCTCAGCTTACAATTTTTTGCTTAAACAATGTTTATGCTTAAAATGGTAATTCATAACTGTACCTTACAATTCAATCCATTTTTTTTTTTTTAAAAAATCACCTTTATTTTTTCCTTTTCTACTATTTGTTTTAGGCAAAGATTTCTTTATGATGTCATGGAGAGGATTAAATAAGATTTTCCTGGACCTCTACAATTCAGCTATGGCCATTTTTAATGTAGTGCAATTCCAAACTTGCAGCCACTTTTATCTTTTGGAACATGGATTTCTCTTAAAATAACCTGATGGCTGACAGCATAGCTCAGTGGTAGAGGGCTTGTCGAATGTGTACAAGACCCTGAGTTTGATGCCCCAAAACACAACAAGACAAAACACACAATCAATCAATCAAAAGAAAACTTGATTTTCTAAGACAAGTTATCTGACCCCTCTGAGGAGGCAAGCTGTCCATCTTTGACTATAGAACCAGCTAAGGGTCAGAGCTGCTCTGATATGAGACATGGTGTAACCCTGGAATGAAACGTCTTCCCATCTTAGCTGCCTCTTCTGTCAACACAGAAAGTTGAATCCGTTCTGTCACCAGATTCTTTCAGGGATGGGTGAAAGAGACTCAGTTATGGGCATCCCTTCCTAACTAGCATAGAGGTGCATCATTCAGGACTTTCACGGAAAGCAGACCTACCTCACAGCCTTATTCTCTGTTCAGATAAGCAGAAAAGCTGCCTTCAAAAGAAGCACATTTGCAGGGCATGGTGGCACATGCCTGTAATCCCAGCAGCTCATCAGAATTGCAAGTTCAAAGCCAGCCTCAGCAAAAGCAAGGCGCTATTCAACTCAATGAGGCTCAGTGACTGAACATCCCCGAGTTCAATCCCTGGTACCCACCTCCAAAAAAACAAAACAAAACAAGAAAGGCACACCTGATGAACATCCATCCCTCTCTGGCAGAGTCCTGCCCTACAACCCATCTTACAGAGGAGGTCTGAGTGACAGCCAGTAGCACCAGGGAGGCCAGAATTATACGTACCAAGTATTTAAACATAAGCAAACCCTAAGAGCAGCATCAAGAGCTTGACTTGCATTATAGTGGGAAAAACCCATGGCAGAGACCAACCAGCGCCTTCAACAACTATGGTTTTGAAAGGATACTCAAATCCTGTGTTTTAGGCTAGACCAGGTGGACATTAGGCTAAGGGTTTGAAATTTTAAACAAGTAGATTTTTTTTCACCATGTTTTAGCTCGTCTTTGAAGAAGATTGCTAAGCTATGAGATTCTTCATAAACAGATTGTCATAAATATCCTGTATGTGCTTTTGTTCCTTTTGAGACAAGTTCAGTTTCTGATTAAACATGATAAATAATTAATCAACTCCCAGCACATCCAGGTAATAGCCACCAAGAAGTTTGCCTTCTGTACCAATGAAGGGAATCTAAGGATCCAGTCACACACATCTGCCATGTGTTGCTGGGGAAAGAGGACAATGAGCAGCCTGAGCAACTTAAGGACCACAAACAACTGGCCAGCATGTAAATATCTTTGAGTAGATGGGATAATTTCACAAGATTAATTGATCAGTCCTACCTGATACCTCCCTTCCCTTTAGAAATGGAAAAATACTTTCTACTCTCTAAGATGGATATTAACTGAACAGAAAGGAAATAGGACAGTACAATTCAGAAAATCTCATAAAGGTGATAGAAATTAAGATCTGTTTTTTCCCTTGTCCCCCAGAGAAGGAAAAAATATTTCGAGTTCTTGGGGACTGCCAATAGCAGGGGTGGCTTTGAAATCAGTGATATCCTCACTGATGCTTGGGACTGGGCAACAGAAACAGAAGAAACTTCACTGGCATGCTACCCTGCTTTTCTCAGATATTTTTCTTTCCCAGTGCCACTGTTCTCCTTGGCCAATGGAGGCCTGGCTCTGAAGCTCATTCAGAAAGACGTTACATGTGTGGTTGGCTGCTTTGATTTCATTTCATCCTGTTTGGTCTCAATAAAAGTTGGAAGAGTCTATGAAAGTGGTGGTAGAAGCTTCACTTAGAAAACTCTTAGCCCAAAGAGCTGGATGGTCAGCAAAAAGGATTCTTTTTTTTTTTTAAACTTTTTGAGAGAGAGAGAGAGAGAGAGAATTTTTTAATATTTATTTTTTAGTTTTCGGCAGACACAACATCTTTGTTTGTATGTGGTGTTGAGGATCGAACCCGGGCCATACGCATGCCAGGCGAGCGCGCTACCGCTTGAGCCACATCCCCAGCCCTAAAAAGGATTCTTAACCAAAGATGTTCTGCACTAGAATTATTTGGAAGCCAAATAGAACAGAACTCAGTATTATTCATGCTCAGTGGATCTGCTAATCACTCACCATCTTCAATAAGACCTTTGCAGACACTAAGCTCCTTGATGGCAGGAACTACTTTTCTTCTCCTGGCCATTGCATCTTGACCATCTACCACAGTTCTTAACACATGGTAGACAGACCATCCATTTTTTGAGTTAGAGTGTAAAATACAGGGAAGTTGGCATGCATATATTTTCAACTAACATGAACTAAACCACGAATTTTATGGGGTGGCAGGGAGTTGAAGGAAGAGAAAGAAAATGGGGAAGAAATGTTCTTCCTGTTTTCTCTGTTCAACTTAGCACCAGGCTTCTCCTCCTAAGGGGGAAGCAAAGCCTTAACAGCAAAAAGAATCCAACCAAGTAATTCTGGACTCTTCCACTGCCTAAGTCCCAGGACTTTGCCTTATGTTTCTTAAAATTTAAGGTGATGTTTCTTAAAATTTTAATGTTTATACCATTACCCTAGGATCTTGTTAAAATGCAGGGATGGAATTTAATAGGTTACTTAGACACTGCATCTGGAACCAAATCCTGGGCGACTCCTATGCTGCTGGTCTTCAAACACACCTTGGATAATATGGCTGTATGGGATGGCAAGGGGAAATTTTGATTACATCCAACATCTAGCGTGCACATTGACTTTAAAACCTAATCCCCATGGAAGATGTGCGTTTGCTAAACATAAGCACTTAACCAACCTCACAGAGTCACTGCATAATTAAATACTGAAGGTGAAAACTTGTATAATTCAACTGGCTATTGTCATCTAAGGGTGTTTCTGTCACCAAGCAGAAATCAACAGGGCTAGCAATGTCGTCACTTCCAAATTACTTGGGAGTTATTCTGTACCTACAATTGTTTTAAACACCCTAAAGTTTAATAAAAGCATAAACAATAAAATATCCAAACCCCCTTTGCAATGCTGTATATACTGATCTTAATTACAGACTACAGATTTTTATTTGAATGCTAACAATAAGCTGGCTTCTAAATAATTAGGAGGAGGAGGGGATGTAACTTATCACCATTGCAATAGTCTCAGAGCATAAAAACACTTTTGTGATTCAAATGTCACTGTGACATTTTAAAAAGGATGAAATAGATAGTAATGAAAAGAAAACTAATGCAAAAATTAATCTAACACAGGAGGCTAATGGCAAGATGATCACCATACTTGTTAGTATGGATGCTTTTCCTCCAGAGTTGTCAGCACACACTGCTCCTTTGAATGTGTTCAAAGGAACACCTTGTAACATATACCTGTGCCTGGGCCCTACTACTCAGGAGTCCATGTAACTGCTTCAGGATAAGGCTGCAGACAGCTGTAGTTTCAATATATAACTAAGGACAGCTATGCTCAGAACCATGCTTTCTAATCACGGACTCTCAACTCTCAGGAACAGAAGCATCTATGATTCCTAGGAACTTGCTAAGAAGGTACATGACCCCAGGATAAACTTCTCTGGCAGACTGGGACTCCTCAGTCTATGTTTTAACAAGTTCAGGTGTATCTAATGCATGCTTCTGGAAGTTTGTTCCTTAGAAGACTGAGGATCCTTTTCAGTATCTCCACCCAGGGATTCCTACGGGAAATTCATGGGAAGATGGCACATTGACAATTTTCTGTTGAATGTCCTGTTAACCTGGGTTTTGGTTTTAATTGTAGATTGGCTCTGCTACCTCCAGTCCAAGAATCTTAGCAATGGGAGGGATCTTAGATTCATTTAAGGATTCAATTCTCACGGGATGCCATTTCCATTATATCCTTGGAGGCCTAGGGATATGAGGAGCCTACTACCACGTGGCCCAGTCTTTTCTATCTTCACATGCTTAACTAGGTGCACACTCTGTACCAAGTGTACAAAGCTGTCCCATTTATTCCTGAAATGGGTGGTAGGACGTACACTTGACCCCTGCAGGGAAAGAGATTTTGAGCCACTTGGCTTCTTATAAAGTTTTAATCAAGTACTTTGTTTTAAGGCTACACAGAGAACTCATTTTCAGCAATGAGGACATTGGGGAATCTATGAAAACCTTGCTGAACAAAAATTATAAGTTATTTATAACTATGATTTCCAAGTTCAAAAATTTTAGAGAAGAGACAGAATCGTGAATTTGTGTCACATTTCAGAATCTAGTATTTCCAAAACTTTTAATGAAAATCAGAGCCATGAGCAGACTTTTCATATCAACTTCTATGCATGAGATTGCTATAAACAAGGCTTTGTAGCAATTTTCAAATTCTTGATAGAGATTATAAATGAAAACCTTGGTATGGATAGATGATGAAAGTGGTTTTTTTACAAGATAGAACTGCATAACACTTAAACTTATACTTAAAGAATAAGCTTCTCCTACTGAAAAATGTAATATTAAGATGCCTTATGAGAATGTGAATGGATTCTGAACCCAATCTGACCTTTTCTCCTCTCAAGTACTTTATATAAGGATGATGTTTTAATCTGGCAAGTACACAGGATCATTAGAACAATTATTAACACAATTAACCAGGATGCCTCCAGAAGGGTACATCAGTAGTTACAAATGGAAAGAAGTGTTAATGTTCATGAGAACACCATGGGATCAACTGGTGAACCTATATCTTCAGAAGGCCCATCCAGCCATCCTTCCCTGCCATCCACAGCCACCTGGATCTCTGGGCACATTCCTTCCATAGGAACTCAAGGGGTCTCTTGTCCACCACGGGCAGTGGAACGCACCACACCGATCTCCATGTGCAGATGGACGGAGCAGTCCCTCGAGGATGCTCCAGGCAGACTAGCATGCCCTTCACCTACAGGAACTCTCAGACACACCACCAGCTCCTCCTCTTGTCATGAAGACTTCAAGGCAGTCCCAGGGCCCCCGAAAACAGCAGCTCCTGGTAGATACACATCACCAGCATGGTTATCTCAAGCCTTGAATAACTGACCCTAAGTTTTAAGTCATAGCTTTGCACTGGAAATCAAGATGGCAACAAACTGGCCAGCTGTCCTTCCTATGCCATCCTTGGACCCCCTTTTCCTGCAAGGAGTGACTCAGGACAGATTTAACAGGGAACACCACCTGAAAACATCTCCTGATGAAACTGATGATTCTTAGTGCTTGTGTTTATTTTAGTCACCCATTCCAGCTGCTGATCAACTCCCAAGTGTAGCAGCCAGCACCGCACCCCATGATCATTATCCAAAGGAAGTCTACTCTGAAGCCCACCTACATCAAAATGCCTTGGGGCTCTTGTGAATAGTATAGGATTACAGATCCAACAAAGTCCAAATAGATCATTGTACTGTAGCTTGTGACACAGATATAACAAATGTGCACCTGCTTCTGGCCCGGGCCTCTGTCAATTCAGAAATACAAGGAACTGTGGAATTTAGCAGTAGAAATCAAGAGCAGTTTTCTTAAGAAAGGTCTGATTTCTTAAAGGCACCAGTGGGCACAAAATGGTGGGAAAGCCATCTAGATAAAGCCATGTTACAGTATGTGCAAAAATACTGCTACAGAAGTAGAGCAAATAGGAAAGGCTTAAGAGTGGCCAGGGAGGCTGGAGAGAAGAAAGACAACCAGAGGAGAGACAGATTGAGAAAAAGTCTACAGAGTAAACATCAACTGATCTCATTTGTATGCCAAATTGCAACTGTTTCCCCTTTATTCTAAGAGGATCGGGAAGCCATGAGAGAGCCTTAAGTACAAGTGAAGAGATAAAGGTTAGCAATAGCTAGATATGGA